>NC_046312.1:56302341-56602341 GCF_009819535.1 Lacerta agilis
TTAAGAAAAAAATATATTCTGCTAGGTTACTCCCAGTGTTGAGCACCACAGCCAAGATTGCTCTCTGTTTTTCTTCGCAGGCTGTTGAAACTTTCAGGATTTTATTCTGTTAATCTGTAAATGAGGGTGGGTCAGACCGAGTTAGTGGTTGTACTGGAAGAACACAAACAGCAGAGGGAGTTGTATTCACTGTTGCACAGAATGTAATGAAAACCTTTCCCCCAGGGAGTCTTTACTGTATTTTATTGGCAGTGCTAGCAAATAAAAGCAAGTTTGTGTTGAAACAGTTAAAAATTCCAGGGTCTTTACTAGTGAAGCCACATTTTTGGGATCTCAGCGTGCTACAATATGAGATTTGTGTCTTCATAGCACTTTGTTCTATCAGCTAGGTTTTACAGGGTCTGGCTATTTTCACTGACTATCCTTTCAAGTTTCAGGCTTCTGCAATCTTCAGAAGATACTGTGTGTTTGTACATTTTAAAGGTAAGAAGAGAAGCCTGTAATTGTAAAGATGCCTATCCTCAAAAATACCACCATCATGTCCCAAGAGATCATAATTACAGCCGTTCCTTTTCTACAGCAAACTCAAGAGCTGGAATCCTGGCTAGAGCAAAAGTAACTGGTTAGGGACCCATCCTGCCTGCTGCAAAAACTGCCCTCACCCATGGCTGTTTTGCAGCAGAGAGCTGGAGCCAGAGATTGAAAAGGTGACTTTGCATGTTAAATGTGCCCTTATTGGCTTTAAAAAGCTTCCAACCAGGCAGAACTATGACAGACGCAACAAGGGAGCATTGCATGTAATGGGTTTATTCTGCACAGCAGCTGCCGCCAACTATCAGTAATATACCACAGACTTTCAAAAAATAGAGCAAGCTTTTTCAATACAATAATCAGAGGACACAAACACAATCATGTTGTTGTTGGGTGATTCACATTGATTAAGCTGTCTGTAAGCTACCCCACTGGTTTCCAAATTACTCCTTTTTTTTCTCTCTCTCTCTCTCCCCCCCCCCATCATTAAATCTGACAGATGAAGAATTCCCCCAAATAGGCAAAATGGGCCCCAGATTGAAATGTATTTACAGCTATACTGCCTTCACCCACCCCACAAAAAAGTATACCCCTTTAAAATATATTTACACAGGGGGTCTTGAAAATGACTTTGCTTTAAGCCAAGCACAAATCCTCCATATATACCAGTTGTGAGCTGTTTCATAAATTACATAACATGAATGCATGTATGTCTGTGTCCCCCCCTAGTCGTATCAAGTCCGTTAATCCTAGCCCCGACAAGTGTACCAGTTATAGATTGGAGGGAGTATCACACCAACTGGTCAGCTTGTTCAGCCCTTGAGGGCTCTAGGGCCTACTTCTCCACATTTAGGTAAGTAGGTTAGTTAAAGGTAAAGGATGGTCAAGTCCGGTCAAAGGTGACCATGGGGTTGTGGCGCTCATCTCGCTTTAAGGCCAAGGGAGCAGGCGTTGGTCCACAGACAGTTTTCCGGGTCATGTGGCCTGGCATGACTAAACCGCTTCTAGTGCAATGGAATACCGTGATGGAAACCAGAGCATATGGAAATGCCATTTACCTTCCCGCTGCAGTGCTATACCTTTGCACTGGTGTGCTTTTGAACTGCTAGGTTGGCAGAAGCTGGGACAGAGCAATGGGAGCTCACTCTGTCGCGCGGATTCGAACTGCCAACCTGCCAATCAGCAAGACCAAGAGGCTCAGTGGTTTAGACCAGTCCCCTTCACCTTCCCCGTGTCTACACCAAGGCTACTTGCCATCTTAAAAAGCTCTGCTGGGTAACACTGAGCCCACTATGATGTATTAGCTACACATTTGCAGAGAAAGCAGCTCATATACAGGCCAATTTAGTTGCCCTAGTGAAGACAGAGCTAGAGATGGGTGGAATTAGCACATTGATTATGTTGTACCCAAGGATGCAGACAATGTGCTCGGAGGTGTAAGGTCTACTGTGTGCTCCTTTGACCTTAGAGTCCTTCCTGGGTGGTGAAATCTGCTAGAATTGGGCTGACCAATGGTTGTGGATGCCTCATTGAGCACTGGAGAGACCAAGGCTTTCTCACATAAGACTTTTGTGTGATTTTTAAAACTAGCTCAGTATGTGATAAACTAAAGCCTTTAAAACACACACACAAACAGGCTCTGCAGATGGTTCCAAAATTTTATTTGAATATTTAATTTACAAAAAAGGAAAAAGGAATAATGTACCCTATGAGGTGTCCTATGCAAAACTTGGTAAGATTAACTGCATATAAAATCTGGCCCAACCCAATGTAATACTATCAATGCAATCAGGAGACAAATAGAAACCAGTGGGAAAGGAAACATCAGGTAAAAGTGACATTCTTCTTAAAGATTGTCCCAACTAGTCAATTCCACCCCCCTCACGATCCCACCCCCAAGGCCGCCTTCCTAGATACACTGTACACTGCCATTTTACATAAATATTGTTTTAATATTCCACTGGGCTTACTTATGAGACTTTTTCACTTTTTCTTGCTCAATCAGTTCCTCCCTGAATTCCTCCAGTCAAGTAGAAATGGACAGGACACACACACTGAACACGTCTTTGGTAGGGATGCTCATGTGATCAAAATTAGTGACTAAACCAATATTTGACTTGTCCCATTGAGTAGTAGTAGCAAGAACTTCAGCTTAACATTTGGCAAGAGGCAGACACACTTTTACTGATTCGTGTTACTGGCAGTTTCAGCTGAACTTATAAAAAAGGTGGTAGTTTTCTACACATTGCTTAGTAGAGATTATCTGCAAGGTTTTAAGCTCCTCTTATTAACATTCCTTGAGTGAAATATGGTTGCATAACCAGCTTACTACACAGCTGGCCTTCTCCCACTTCCAAATCATAAAAATCCAGTATGCATGTACACACCTATTGCCTCATTTTAAACATCAAGGCAGCAGTGTTATGAACTGCATGCAGCAGATGGGTGTTATTTGCAAGACAATGACAATGGTCACTTCTTGGCAAGTCTCTCAGGACCAAAAATCTCACAGTGTTCTGGACACGGGGAAAAGAAGCAAAACAGGGTTTTCTTTTGCCAATATATTGGAGGCTTCCACTGGAGGAGAACACAAGATAACAAATGCTTATGGCAATGGCATCAACCCTCTCTTGGACTGAATGAACGGTGGCTGCACAAGGGAACTTTCCACTGCATTTCAGTCCTCAAGAAAATATTTTTTTAAAAATGTATCTGCACTGGATCCTTCCTATTATCAATGTAAAAAGGTTTTTCCTATGGAGTAATTGCCATCAACTGCAACTCTCTCAGGTCCTCCTGCTATGTTCCCTATATATGGAAATGTGATCTATAAACTTGCACGGCTGAGATCTGGGAAGCAGACAATGAGTAGCTGAGAGTACGATGAGAGTACAAGAGCAGCTGGACATAATTACTTGGGGATTCAGCACACAGACAGCTACAAAATGAGACATGCAGTTGCCATCAGAAACAATTAAAAATGCCTTGGAAACTGTTGTGAACACCATCACCAATTTGGCCAAAAGGAAAAGCCCCCATTTTCAAACCGCATTAAAAACCTATGATAACAGGCTGAAGTGGGGAACGCGAGAGTTACAATATATTAAGCGATTTTTGAGCCCATAAACATTTGTAAAAGCATCGGCAAAATATCTTAAATATAAAAGGAATATGTATAGACCCCCTCCATCCTCCGGAAGAAAAAGAACATGATTTGTAGTGTAATTAATCAGACGAATGATCACGGTATTAAGGCATAAATGGTAGGACATTATTTCCTATTGCCTCAGCTCAACATAATTAGCTGGGAAGAGCCCGTATCTGCCTTTGCACACTCCCCTCCACCAGCCATCATCGATCATTTCAATGTTTGTGATGATGTCGTCAGGATCAAAGGAAATTTCATCATCACCAGCTGTGGAAAGAACAGAAGCAAGTCTCAAGTTATACAAATATACAGTTATACAGATATAAAAGGGGGTGGGGGAACGGGTAAGGTACTAAATAAGAGTTAATTATGTTAATCTGTATTAAAGCAGGATTCTCGTTGATGGTTATAAAGAGGGAAAGGGTCTTTGGTGTTGCAGAGTATGGGTCACACCCAAGACATGGGAACACAACTCTAGATTGCACCCAAGATCCCAAACTTCCATATGAAATACCTTGATTCTATGAGAAACGTGTGATTCTTTTGCCTAGGTGGTACACGAGAACAAGATCGAAACCATTGAAGATTGTTCCTGGCACGTGTGTGCCAGATCATGCTATCACCAAGGACTATTTCCAGATAGGATACTTTGTTTTTTAATGGTCAGGCATGAGGAATAAGTGCGTTTGGCATTCACATGAGAACTCTGCCAGACCCTTTGCCGATTTGCTGTGGCACTGGGGTCTTTGTCCTCCAGATCACCTAGGATGGCAATCCTGCAGTGGAATCGTTACCAATAGGAAAACCCCTTTGAAGCAGGTTGCAAAAGGGAGACGGTTTGGCAAGGAATCTCAGGGCAATATACTCAGCATCTTGGAAAGCCAGTATGGTGAGTGACACAAAGCTTGCAGAAGAAAGGGTAATCCAAATCCCAAGAGCAAAACAAAAATGCTTACGTAAAATCTTCCATAAAACTGGGAGAGTTACCAATTATTTTTATCATCTACTCACTCCTGCCACAGATGGTCAAATATATTTTTGAACCTAGAGGTGGAACTAATAACCATTTCCCCAAAAGGCAATGTGAATTCTGCTTTGGAGCACTATGTGGCCAACTATTTGGTGTAACGAATTGCCACAAACTGAAATTTAGTGGTCTCGATCAGAGTAAGCGATTTAAGCAGATAATACTTCTCTGCCATATAGCAAAGCTGTGAGATGTAGCCTCATTCCTACCTTCTTGGCTTCTGAGATACTATCAGGTTTAAAGCAGGTGCAAGGGTTAGAAACTTACGTCAATATTCTCAGCTACTGAATTTCGCACCCACCATTCCTGTGCTTGTGCGCTGTGTTCAGAGAACTGCAAAATTTATGACACAGCTCTGAAAACATTCTGCATTGTATGAGATAGTGCTTATTGAAGCATATTGAATATATATGCTGAATATAACTCCATGCAATATATATATATATATTAAAAACCAGAACTGCAGAACTAAGGATATGTATTGCTTACCAGCCTGGTAATCATATAAGGCTATCGCTGTTATTCCAAGGTCATTTTCGTATTCGTAAGTATTTTCATCTAAAGGGAAAGGGACACGTTATTACTATGCATGACACAATAAATGGATATATGAATTTCTAAAACTCATGTACTAACATGTAGTCTGACACTTAAAGTTGGTGTCTCCCATATTCAGTTGCATCATCCAACATAGGTTCTAATCACCATTTAAGATCATTTTTATTGCATGAATCCAAGACCTAGTAGGCTGAGGTTGCAATCCTAGACATGCTTACGGGAGAATAAATCCCACAGAGAGTGACCTACTTTCACATCATTAGATATCCCTGGCCCAGCAATTCCCCTATATGTAACACTAGTATGCCTTTTCCCCAGCTTTGTTTTTCAGAAAGCACAGACCCCAAATATTTATAGGTTTGTATCTGATGCTACTCTAAGGAGCTCAATACAGCACAGAGAGGCTTCCCAGGTAAATCCCCTGCCCAGCATTAGCTAGATACAGCCCTGCATAGCTTTAGAAAAAGAAGGAACCATCTACTCAAAATATTACCTCCCAACTCCTGTCACTTACTGAGTGTTTTCTAGCCTGAACATCTCAAACTACCAGACCTGAGAACAGTCTACCATTGCCTAAAGCCATGACCAAAGAGATCTCTCCTAGGTCAAAAGACAAGCTGTCAAACCTGCTTGATACTGGTTTCCTGCCCCAGCCACTTCATACACCGTCTCAGATTCATACTCTGGCTCTCGCTGACTGACTGCTTCTTGGTAGTCAGATTCTTCAACTTTGTTGTTGGTTTCTGGCTCGTGTGCAGCTGAGTAATTTGCATTTGAATTCTTGTAGCCAGACTCAAAGGAAACAGCATCCTAGAGGGAAGGAGAGGCAGCCAGAACATAACAGACAGAGAGAACTTCAAGTATGTTGTTGTTGTTACAGAAATGCAGTTATTACTGCCTCCCTTAGGAGGAGGAAATCTCAACCCTGGGGGAAGGGTGGTGGGGAATGCAGTGACTCTTGAGGCCTTCTTCAATCCACAGCCTGGACTGGCATGTGTTCTTGAACAAGCACACACAGAGAAACCTCTCTTTTTTTGCATATATGCTACTGTACAAAAGTAAGAGTCATATTCATAGCTCCATCTCTTTTGCCTCTGACCCCGCCCACAGCTGACACGGGGCTCTCAGAATGTCCCTGTTGGGCTAATAAAGGTGGCCCACCCCCGGTACACAGGGCACAATGCATACCACATCCACATTAATGCACATAGGGCTAAAGTGTGCAGGGGAATTACACCCCTGTGCCAGCCCCCCGCTCCCCCAAATGCTCATCTGCTCCACCTGACACAGAAGCCCCCTTTAGAACTTCCAAAGCGCTTTCAGCTGAACATGCTTAGAAGCCTCCCCATGACCAGGAACTCCTCCTTATTTGAGTTTTCAAAAATGAGAAGCACATGAAGACGGCCCATGGACTGCTTCCATTTTGGAGACTGCTGCAAGCTGACATTTTGCAAGTGCCCTTCGTGTGAAGATACACAGCAAGTGCCTTACGAGAGTCCGACAGATCAATTCCTTGGCAAAGTAATTTGGCAGACTCAAGGAGAAGCTGGGATGGTGCACTGCAAGTGCCGCATCACAGTCATTGTGGGAATACAATTGGGCAGCATGTTTGTTCATTATACAGCTGAAAGTCTGCTCTTCACTACCCCGTGGTAATTCATTCAAGCATATTCTCATTTCTCCCCATGATCTCTCCCTTGCCGAATGTTCCAAATTTAGCATAGCAAATGTGATTAAATTTATTGCAATGTTATTGTTCTGAGTGGTATAAGGCAGCTTCCGGTGATGCCCCTGTTGGACTACTGGTGCATATAGCCCAACAAGCAGAGGAGGCAGAGAACTCTTTCACAGCACTTCCTACCTGACAGGTAGATGCCAGTGATTTTACCTGGGAGCTTCAGCATGCAAAGCATTTGCCCTTCAGCTAGGATTTTGCTTTTTCCCTGTTTGGCTAAATGACTATAGCTAGCAAACTAACCTCATAGACTGGACTTGATGGCAATTTTTCTTCCACAGACTGTGGTGTGGGAGCAGGAGCAGGAGCAGGAGCAGGAGCAGGAGCAGGAGCAGGAGATGGAGGTGGGGTTTGTTTCTTGGCTTTGGCCTGTTCCTTTAAAAGAAAGAGGGGGGAAAACAGAGTAGGTGCATGGGAGAAGAGATATGGATCAAAGCAAGATCTGTAGCACAGACATGACACAACAAGAGGAGCAGGAAGTTTGTGGCCTGCACTTTCACGCAACACCACCACTAACTTGCCCCTCTATTAAAAAGTGAGAATTTGTAAGGAAGGTAACTTATTTTCTGCAGCAGCTTCACTTATGGAGCCACACTGCAGGAGGCTAAAACAGAAAGCAGGCACAGTGAGGAGAATACTTAACAGTAAGACCATGATGAGGTCGCCCTTTAAATCCTCCACAAGGAGTTACCCTGCAGTTACAACTACAAGGAGCATGCGAGCCAGTGTGACATACTGAGAGCTTGCAACTCAACGTACACAGTGGCAAGCTGCATGAATATGGCAACCAAGTTACCCCACTCATGGGCTGACGCTTATGCCATCACTGCTGACCCATGAAGCAGCACATGTGGCCATGTGAATGGGCTGGCTTATTTCCTTCACAGAATCCACTTGCAAGGAGAATTCCACACCATAAGGCAAGACATCTGTATTGTCTGCTAAGTGCTTCCTTCACCTGTTTTGTTGCTTTCTATGTATCCTTAGGGATGCAGGTGGCGCTGTGGGTTAAACCACAGAGCCTAGGGCTTGCTGATCAGAAGGTCGGCGGTTCGAATCCCCGCAACGGGGTGAGCTCCCGTTGCTCAGTCCCAGCTCCTGCCCACCTAGCAGTTCAAAAGCACGTCAAAGTACAAGTAGATAAATAGGTATCGCTCCAGCGGGAAGGTAAATGGCGTTTTTGTGCGCTGCTCTGGTTCACCAGAAGCGGCTTTGTCATGCTGGCCACATGACCCGGAAGCTGTACGCCGGCTCCCTCAGCCAGTAACACGAGATGAGCGCTGCAACCCCAGAGTCGGACACGACTGGACCTGATGGTCAGGGGCCCCTTTACCTTTTTATGTATCCTTAAGCATGAGGGGCTGGTTCCCTTGCATTAATTCACCAACCAAGCTTCAAGATCCTATTTTAGAAATGGCCTCGGAACATAAAGGCACCGCATTTTCCAATGCACCAAACATCACCTTTCTGACAAGCTGATTGGACTTAAGGGTAAAGGACAGGGAGATGAAAGATGGCCTAAATGTGAACTGTCAGAGGCAGCAGCTGCCGCCAAAACAGTGGGAATCAGAAAGGAGTTTCTGCAGCCTCCTGTTCCCTAGACTCTCTGAAACAATGATGCCAATTAACAGCAACTGGTGTGAGATGGAACAACACAGGGGACACAGGTCACCATTTCTGGAGCAATAAGTGTGCAGCACCCCTATGACAACTGCCAATGGGGTGGTGGAACCCCATAGTCAGAGTTAGGGAAGAAAGGCACCCCACAATAGGAGATTGGATCAAATAATGCTTTCGGGTGAAAGCTGAAAGAGTCACAGAAGGAAGGGCAGCCCCTCTTGTCCCTAGATAAGGAAGGTACGTACAGCGAGTACACTTGTGGCCACCTGCTTACTGTAAACCAGGGGTCAGCAAACTTTTTCAGCAGGGGGCCGGTTCACTGTCTCTTAGACCTTGTGGGGGGCCGGACTATAGTTTGAAAAAAAAAATGAACAAATTCCTATGCCCCAGAAATAACCCAGAGATGCATTTTAAATAAAAGGACACATTCTACTCATGTAAAAACACGCTGATTCCTGCACCGTCCGCAGGCTGGATTTAGAAGGCGATTGGGCCACATGCAGCCCCCGGGCCTTAGTTTGGGGACCCCTGCTGTAAACAATTGTGGAAACGGCAATAGTTAAATTTTCTATATCCTACACTTTTCACTTTATGTATCCATATTTCCAGATTGCTGCTGCTACTGAGGGAGGGAAGAGGATACTGTGTGTTTTTGCTTTCTATTGTTAGTGTATTGTATTTGTTGTGTTTGTATACTCTTCTGTTAGCTGATTATTTCACTGTGTGTGTCTTTATTTCTCTACCACGGCTGATTAGTGAAATCGCTGTAGGATTTATTAAGCACTGCACTTTTTAAGTCTCAGTTGTTCGCTTAAGTCAATATATGTCTGGGCAGCAAGACATGGAGGAATGCAGTTTTTACAAGGAGACTATGTACTTTTACACTGGCCAGGTGCTTATACAAAGAGGTAAACTATATTTAGTTGCAGTTGTACTGATGAATTGTTGCTGCCATGCCTTTGCAGTTTAGATGATATATTACTGTGTAAAGTTGTTTTCTCTATTGGCCATCAGCCGTCCTGAGTTCCAGGTTGAAAGAAGAACAGGATATAAGATTTGTGAATACATAAAATTATTAGCACTGGGTTATAAGTGATCTGTTCATTGTTCCTGCTGTAAACATTTAGGTACTGTGCATTTTCCTGATGGTGAATTACAATACACAAGAGCGATGACTATAACATTGATTTCTATATATCGCCCCACCCCCCGCAAGCAAGCATTGATGGGAAACAAGTCTGTAAGTCTTCCCTTGTCTAGTTAACCCACTAACAAGACAAGACATACTACAAAGCTGGGAGAGGAACTTATTTTTTCATTTGTAGTCCCAGAGCTGTGGTCTGACACACTAAATCGTTACCAGGTGTTGTGAATGCAAGCAGTAAAGGACTGCTGCATTTCATTTCACGGGGCCCACATATTCTGTAGCAGACAGGCAATTTCTTTCTACATCAATGTCTCAGAGGCAGGAGTCAGAGTGGGTGGCAGTAGGAAGACCCATGCTGGGTGCTGCTGCTAGTAATTTTCTCCAGATTAAGCTGCACAGCACTTTCTAGGACTTAAAGATAGTCCAAAAGAGGTAGGCACTTAGGAGCAATAATCTAGTATCTTTGCTCATTAGAAATAAAAGTAAAAACTACCACCTTGCTTTTCTCTTTCTTAGATTTAAATGACACCATCAGGGATACAGATCATATGATGAAGAAAGGAATCGGTTGGGAGCAAGGATACAGCCAAGTTACATTTCTTTAACAGAGAACACTCAACAGAGGTTGACGCTTTCCAGGAGACAGACAGGGGGGCGGGGGAGAAAGAAATCCTTCTAGTGTATTTATTCCAGCTGGCTCTATATATTTTACTGAGGAACTGCCTCTGCATTTTGCCAGCTACTTAACTCAAACCTTACAGGGCAAGAACATTTTAAAATTGCTCAGCCCCATGCAAGCATCCTTCTCTGTTGTCTAGTTGTGTGCCCCAGTCATAGGATCAAGATTTAGGGTCATAAAGGAGGCATGCCGGCCATCTTCAGGACCCAATTCTATCCCACTGCAGCTCAGAAATGCTCGGCAATTATTCTATTGCCAGCAGCAGAGCAAGGAAATCAGGGGGCTGAATATCTCTGCTACAAGTAAAGCTAGTGACCTATAGGATGCTAGCAATACAGAGCTACACCAAGAGGTTTCTTAACAATAAAAGGAACAATTCAGATGGAGGTGGAAGTCCTAACAGGGAAGACAACATGGCTAGAAGTTTCTGTGTCCAGTCCAGACACAAAGGGGTTGGTTGACAACAGCTCACATTTTATCAACAGAAACTTTCTTTTTATGAGCTTCATCAGTTGGGATGTATACTGCAGTGACAACCAGAAAGCAGGGATCCAAAGAATATCTAAAAATAGCTTCCTTCCCTCCTCATAGTAGTGAATCCTTATTTTGTATTACAGTGGTACCTCAGGTTATGTACTTAATTGGTTCCGGGGTGCCGTTCGTAACCCGAAAAGTACTTAACCCGAAGCGGACGTAACCCGAGGTATGACTGTACAGCCTAATTAACGAATCCTGGAATTAGGAAGGCTTTAAGCAAACAATAACCAGATCTATTTATAATATGTATTCTGAATCGTAAAAGTTTACAGATTTCTAGAAGTTTTAAAGTTAATTATTTTCAAAAAACGAAACAAAACCAATTCTGACTTTTTCCACAAGGGTGGGGGAGGGTGGAAGAAAGAGGCAAAACAATGAATTTCACTGACTTCCAGCGTCCTCCTGGCTTCCTCTTGTTCTTGCTTGTCCTGTGCCATTCTTTGAGCTCTTTCGACTTCTGCCTTCCTTCTATCCTCCTGCTCTTTATCCTTAGCTAGGTTTTCAAAGTTAGCTCTGATGTTGCTGGTTTTGTTAGTTGCTGTAATAGTGGAAATATTGAGATGTTCATTTTGCAGGGCAGTTTCCTATGCAAACCTCTACTACATACAGATCCAGAGTTAACTGGTAACCAAAATTAAGACTAAGCAAATTCTTTGTACTTAGAAAAAGTAATGTAATCCCCTGAGAAGCCTGACTCATTCACCTTCCTACTAAAAACAGATGCTGCAAAAATTGGAACATATTGAAAGTTCAGGCCTAAATGACTGACTTAAAAGTTAGGAATTCGGGAGTTGTTCCAGCAACAAGGCCAAGGATTAGCTGACACGTTCAATTTAAAATGATGACTCCCTTCCTGAGCAGACAAAAAAGAAAATACATTAGAAAGTCCTTCCAATTTTTATTTCGCCATTCCAAGCATAGAAAGCTAAATACACCTAGGAGATTTAGTACTTATGCTGATGCAATGACTGCACTCCCATGTAATGCTTAAGCATGGCTTGACATTATGAGGGTGAAATGCAGTAAACCTCAGGCTCACAAACCACCACCACCCCTGAAATGTTGCTACAAGGAGTTGAGAAGTTTTCCTTTCATTTTATAGATTAACCACATTTGATCTGCCATCTGAACTTGGGAGAAACTGTGGCTAGCCTTAGCTTAACGGAAACTAGTCACCTTCAAGCCATAATTTAAGAAGCTGTCTTGTTTTTATTCACCATAGTTAAGATTAACTTGGGATTCAGTTGCAACACTAAACCGTGGTTAATCCAAGACAAAAGCTGAAGTTCCGTATCTCCTTGTGGCTGTCAGAGATGAAGAGAGGAGCACACATGCCTGAGATTCACAGCACCTCATCCTCATAATGCTAGGCACTTAGGCCATCAAGAACTTAAGATATTTCAGGTATAAGGGCAACCTAAACCATAAACAAGGAAAATATTGGAGAGATATTTTCAGCATTTTAAAATATAGCCTTACCAGCTTCCACCGGCTTGGTCTTCTGGTACGTTGAAGACAATTTCTCAATATCTTCAAAAGCTGATGCATTCTATCAATAAAAGCCAGATGAGGTCACACACATATCGGGGACAAGTTAACAAGGCATTAGAAATGCACGCAACAGTTTTCTTTAAAGAAGTCATTTTTATGCTCCAAAGTTGCTTTTCATGTACAAGCTGCACATTCTCAAAGGTGACATGTGCACTCAAAACAAATAAAAAGGCTGTGTGATTTTAATAAGTATCCAGACAAAGCAAAATGCCAGCTGACATTTGGCAATCTAATAACAAATGCAAACTTGGATGCAAAGTGTTCGACATTTTTTATAAGTAAAATGAAACACAAAGCTAAATTTCAACTGAGCGGAGAACTCAAAAGAGCAACTCTCAATTTCAAAAAGCAGTAGAGAAGCTTTAAGTGCACAGTGATATAAGGTTGCAAAGGGAACAGATGTCTCTATCACAAATATATGAAGGTTCAACATATGAGTAGACATGGTTACAATTGCACTGAAGGTTGAGGATGCTTTTATGAACTTGATCCCTGATGCTTTTTATGTTGCAACACTCTTTTTTATGCATTTGGACATTTATATACTACATTTTTGTAATGTTTTTCTACTTCTTGTGAGCTGCTAAAATTGCAGCTGATATTAATTTCCTCACAATTTTTGTTTCTTAAAAAAAAAAAACTTTCATCACCCACCAGCCACACGTGAGTATGTATATATGCCTAAGAAAGGATCTCTTTTCCAAAACAGTATCTGTATTAGTCTGCTGTTCTAAAAAATAAAGTAAGAAGCTCCTTTGTATACTTAGTCATTGAATTCAGAGGTGATTATTTCTGAGCATCTCTGCATTGGACTGGAGATTCTAATCTGAGGCAGCCATTATAAAATCTGCTGTCGGGGGGCATTTATTCCACATTATTTAATGCAGACAATTTAACATCCGGTTCCACCCATCATCAGTTCCCAGACAGAAATGAAAGGTTGCCCATCCTTGCCATAAGAAATATTTGATTTACGGTCATACCTTATCCATTCGATCTTTCTGCACGCCATATTTTCCACCAAAGCCTTTTGAATAGTCTACAAACAGGACAAAAAAAAATCTAATTGTAGGTGATTGTTTCTAGCCCTCTTTTGAGTTTTCTCAAATGCAGATGAGTACTGAAAGGAGCTGCATGCTTAAGAGTTCCCAATGACTGCAGCCAAGCAAAAAACAGAAAAGAAGTAGATGCAATAGATTACACACACACACACACACACACACACACGTAAGATTTTGGAAGAAGTGTTGGCAGATGTGCAAGCTACAGTGGGCCAGATTCATGCTTCCACATTCATCGGCTGAAATGACACTGGATGACCGTTGGCAGGAATCAAGCAAAGAAAAGTATGCTCTCCCTCTCTGGACCCAACACCCCTTGCTTGCCAACCACCACTTCTATAGCACAGCCTTGGATTACTCTACTTCTAGCATTTACTTCTCGCCATTTCTGGCATTCACCATGTCAATGAATGCCAAAAAGACAAAGATATATTGACCACAGAGGGCTTTGTATCCAACCAAGCCATGGTCTTCAGTAGACACAATGTAAAGCACTGAACTGACATCAGTCAGGCCCACTGATTTCAGAGAGTCTACTTTGAGCATGGCATTACAGACTGACAACAGAAGTACAATTAAATGCTGGATAGACAAACTTCTACAAAACACACACACACACACACTGTGGGGGGAAACTGAAGGAATGAAATACTTCTTATTTATGGAAGGATCTCATGGACTACCTTGCCTTACTTTCATCAAGGAGATTCTATGTAAAGAGAGTTTATATATCTATCTATCTATCTATCTATCTATCTATCTATCTATCTATCCACCCAAAACACTGGAACCAAATCACCTTTGCCTGACGTTTCAATGAAGATATTATTTCACATGTTTTATATTGAACTGATATACTGCATGAAGCGGGGATCACTAAAAACAAAATCTCAAACCTCCTAACAGCCAAATCAGGGCATATTTTATATCGGATGGATGGTGCATGACTTTAACATTGCAACATATGGAAACTACTGTACTAGTTCTAGGAAATGAAATGCACATGGGTTTTCCTTTGAAGAAAGAGGCAAGGGCTCTCTCTCTCTCTATATATATGTGTGTGTGTGTGTGTGTGTGTGTGTGTGTGTAATGTTGGCTAGGTTGATTTCACAGCACATGGAGAAAAGAAGATCATCTCATAGTGGTGCCTGTTATGCTATTTCACCCATTGCATTTAAAGAAAGAGACATTGATGTCTGCATTTTTAAGCAGTATATCAATTTCAGCATAAACCTAAAATGTTGGTTTCTTGTTATGACAGAAGAAACTCAACTGTTTAAGGACGTGGGTATTACAAGTGACATTTTCTGAACAGAAGCAACCTTGCTATGGCAAAGACTCAGGCTTCATAGGCCAGAATCAAAAACCACACAAGGCACGGGAGAGGTCCACTCCTCGTATATCATGGAATCCACCCTCAAGCAATACTATTGCAGACTACTGACCTGATGCGCACTTGCCAAAAATAATAATAATAATGAATGGCTGCCATTAGCTTTAAAACATTCAACTAAAGATTGCAGCGATGTATTGGGATGCTATGATTCAGAGAGAAAGAAATGTTGCTGTGAAACTGCCCAAGAGAGGTGTAGAGCTTTCAAAGAGAGCAACTTAAGTCTGTGGTAGAAGTGGCTGCACTGGATAAGTTACAACTAGAAACTATGCCTTGTTGCGATTCGTGCTTCGCTAGTTTCTCCTTGTAGTCAAACCCCACAGCTGAGGAGTCCTGCCTCTCTGTTTGAACACCGAATTTCCCTCCGAAACCACTCTTATAGTCTGAGAAATCCAGGTTATATCACGAGGAAAAAGAAAGCAAGAGGAGAGAAGGAGAAGGACAGGAGGAAGAGAAACATATTTAGATACAACATGGATGAACCAAAAAACAAACACTATTAAAAAAGCCCCCAAAAGTATCAATTTATTACCTGCCCCTAACCTTAAAGTACCAGGGCAGGTTGCAACACAATGTTAAAAAAAAAAGAATAAAACAATTTACAATCACGAAAAATAAAAATCACAAAAGTAAGGTAGGTCCTAAAAATATGCATCTTAAGTATCACAGAAGCTAAATAAAGAAGTTGCCAGACACCTCTATTGGGA
This sequence comes from Lacerta agilis, assembly GCF_009819535.1. Classification (NCBI taxonomy): domain Eukaryota; kingdom Metazoa; phylum Chordata; class Lepidosauria; order Squamata; family Lacertidae; genus Lacerta; species Lacerta agilis. The sequence goes on from NC_046312.1 coordinate 56,318,036, forward strand.
TAGAGTACCACAACTTAGGGGCTGCCAGAGAGGATTTTCTTTCCTGGGCCACCCCCTCCCCATAGCATCTGGGGGTGGTGGAACGAACAAGAGTGCCCCCCTCTACCAATCTTAGCGCTCAAGGTCCAATAGGGAAGGAGTTGGTCTTTCGGGTATCTAGAGCCTGAGTCATATGAGTACAGTATCTTGGAGCCAGAAACAAAATGGTAACCAGTGCAGCTGTTTTAAAACAGGAATGAAAATGGAGCCACAGCCAGTAATCTGGCCACTGTATTTTCGACCAATTTAAATTTGAGTTGTCTTCAAGGGTAGCCCCATTCAGAGCACATTTCAATAATCCAATCTGGAAGTTGCCAGATCGTGGAGTATAACAGCCAGGTCATTTTTGTCCAAAAGGGGCTGAGGCTGGTGAACCAGCAGGACCTGGAAAAAGGCACTCCTAGCCCCTGAACTCGCCTGAGCCTCCAGTAACAAACAGTGCTGAATCCAGGAACAGACCTGCTCCTGCCAGGGGAGTGTAATCCCACCCAGGACAGGCCATCTCCTCTCCAAGATTCAGTCCATCACTGTCTCCAAGCAACTGCCTTTCCCAACTCAGATGGAACAAAAAGAGAGAGGTGGGTGTCATCTGCATATTGATGGCACTTCAAATCTCCTGACAACAGCTCCCAGTGGATTCATATAGACGTCAAATAGTATGGGGAACAAGATGAAACCCTGCAGGACACCACGGGATGACTCCCATGGCGTTGAACAGTAGCCTCCCATAACTACTTTCAGGAACACATCACGCAATTCAGAACCAAAATACACATTGAGAAATCTTATGGTTTCATGACTGTTTTACTTCAGATTGCAGCTGGGAGAAATCACAGCTTGGAATGCCACATGTTTCAAAGCCCATGCCAAAAATCCCCTGCATGTACACAGCAATCACACCAAGGAGAAGAACGTGCTAAAACTTTCTCTGATATACCCATCTTTTCAAAAGCAGAAGACATTTTTCACATGGGAAAGCATTCAGGCATACTACTATTTCCCCTTCCACCTCACAATATACAAGTGAAATGGTGCCAAGCCCATGTAATATTTTTGAACATGTAGTTTGAGTCTGAAAACTCTGAAGAATATTTTCACAAGCTTCCAGGTGCCATCAGCCTCAGCCAAATCTGGAAGTCACCACTGTGGTGACCTCTGCTAGAGATCACGTGGTGCATATACCTTCCTTCTATATCAGACATGTCCAAAGTCTGTTTCAGGGGTCTAATCAGGCCCATCAGTTGGTTTAATCTGGCCCCTGTGGCAGTTTTTAAAAAAAGGTCAACAACTTCAATCCTAAAAAAAGGTCAACAACTTTGGCTGGCCCTTTGCTTCATCAAATCTGGCCCTCTTTGAAATAAGTTTGGACACTACTGTTCTATATGAACCCAACAACAGTATAGCATTACACAGGATGGTAATCATTGTACCTCTTTATATGTACAGTCAAGAAATATGTATATACCTTTCTGAGATTCGTGCAGTTGTACTTTTTCCTGGTGATCCCAGCCAAGGGCACATTTGTCCTGTCTGTCCGTCTGTACCCCAAATTTCCCACCAAAACCTTTTGTATAATCTAGATAGATAAAATAACACAAGGTGTTACTGAGAACTCGTTTCTGTCCTGGAGGAAGTTTAAAGTGAATTTATATATTCAAGAGAATGTAGCTAGAGGTCTTCTTCCCCCTGCCAAGTCCAACTCAATGTATGAGTAGCATTTTTTTTTTAATGGCAGGAAAATATTAGTACACAAAGCTGCAGTCATAAGGACTCAGTGAACTGAGGTGAATTAAAGTACTGAACAAACATGTTTAGGACATTTATGTCACAATTTCTCCTCTGCTACTTGGCTCCACAGAGCCTTGAGCAGGCATAGGCAAACTCGACCCTGCAGCTGTTTTGGAACTACAACTCCCATCATCCCTAGCTAATAGGACCAGTGGTCAGGGATGGTGGGAATTGTAGTCCCCAAACAGCTGGAGGGCCGAGTTTGCCTATGCCTGGGCCTTGAGGATGCCGCTGTATAGATCTCAGCAAATATTCACTATAGTCCAATTTACACAAAACAGAAATACACAAGAGAGAATACTGCTAATCTTATACAGTGCAAATTTAAGAGGCAGCTGTTTATACAAAAACAAAAAACTAGTAGTGTTTTGCCACATCAACAGTTACTAGTTCAATCATCCAGATTTATTGCTGGATGCAATAAATTGTTTGAGCCGAGGAACTCACAGGATATATTTGTGGTTTTCAAAAATATTTTTAAGTTATGAACCACCTTGAGATCTACGGATGAAGGGCAATATATCAATTTAATAAACCAACAAATAATCATAGGTAGCTAGTCATGTTAATGATTGTACTATGCTGCTTTTAATGGTTGTTACACTTCTAAATTGTATATATCTATATATTACAGAGGTACTGTATTTATAGACATGTATAAATACTTGTACAAGTAAAAGTATTTAGATGATTTATTGAAATGATTGATATACCACCATTTGCACAAGCCACAGGGTGGTTTACAGTAAAGCAAATAGATCAAAATCTGTAACATCCATAAACACAACACAATCCTTATGAAGGAACTTGTGTGCAGTGAAGTTAGTTCAGAACTTTAATAGAACTGTGTATTAGAGAACAAACACAGTTGGTCTCTAAGGTGCTACTGAAAAGAATTTTCGATTTTGTTTCAACTATGGCAGACCAACACGGCTACCCACCTGTAACTGTGTATTCTCACAAAGGCCTTCCTAAAGTAATCAACTTTAGGTTTATTTATTACATAGGCATCAGCTGCTGTGGGTTTTTATTTTATTTTATATAAATGTATAAAAATGTATAAATATAAATGTAACAAAATAAACAAAACAAAAAGATAGGAGAAAGAGAAAGGGAAGAGGATTTTTTTACTTCTAAAAGTTGAAGGCTTCCGTTTATGCAGGGATACTGAAGTATACTAAAAGGCTCAGGCTTAAAGAAGGCCAACCCGAAACAATTTCATGGAATAAAATTTAAAATAAAAACCTTTCTGTGATTCGTGTTTTTCAGTTTTGCCCTGGTATTCAAAGCCAACAGCACTTTTGTCCACTTTCTCCTTGTCCACACCATATTTACCACCAAAACCTTTGGAATAATCTGGAGATAGGGGAAAATTAAATCAAAAAATCATCAAACTAAGACACTAAATTCTTTCTATTAATAGCTATTTGGCTAGGAGGGGTCAGTTCACACATTCTCCTGCTCATCACTCCAACTGAGTATTCAAGTGCTGACTTACATGTGTGAAAGAGCCATCACTACCCAACCACCACAGAGGGCACTTTCACATCACAAGACATTGAGCCCACCTGTATTTTTAAATAAAATATGGAGAAGGAAAAGAGAAGTGGCTCCCCCCCCCCTGGCCTTTTCGAGAACAAGTGCTTGCAGTAGCTCCTCGCTGCCTCCTGCAAAAACTGAACAGGAACAGAAAGAGACTGGTTTCTTCCAAAGAGAATAAAAGTGCATAATTCCTCTCATGGTTTTGCAGAAAGGAGCAGCAGCAGCAAAAATAAAAATATGCAAACAGAAGCCTAACTTCCTCTTATCCCTAGCAAACAACCCATCCCCCCCATCCCAGAGAACTGGGAAGAGGTCATTTTCCACAAACAGGCAAATAAGGGTTGGTTGGTTGGTTTTTTGGAAACCCATTACCAAGCTTTTGAAAAGAGACTTTTTCTTGGTTTTGCACCACTGCAGCCGGAACTCAGAATTTAGAATCTGCAGGTATTAAGATTCTATCAAATCTACTAGATAAACTTCTCGCCTCCTCTAACGACAACTCTGAATTGAAGAGCATTCTTGTGTTAGCTAAACCGTGAGAATTTTCAAACACAAAAGGAAGGTTATTTGTTGAGTTGATGCTATAAAAATGAGTTGCTGCCCTATTTTTTAAAGAGGATTTTTTTTTTTACAAATTTACCATCATATCACAAGCTCCTGAAATTTTTTAAAAATGTAAAGAATATAATGCAAGTAACAAACCTTTCTGCGATTCATGCTTCTCTGTTTTCCCTTGGTAGTCAAATCCCAGTGCACTCTTGTCTACCCTGTCAGCCTGTACTCCATATTTCCCGCCAAATCCACTTGAGTAGTCTGAGAAACAAGCACATTGAAATAATGTCAGAAACTGCATGGATGCCGGCTGAACAATTCTGAAGATGATGCAAATTAGTGGCACCTCCTTCAATAATTACCCCCTGCCACCCTTATAACTATGAAAAGAGTGGTTTGAAGTGTGTTAAAGAGTAAATATTTGGCATTTAAGTAATAGTCACAGTTACAACAACTTTACTGAAGGAAGATAAGTTGATATTTATTTATGTAATCTTACACCACATACTAGTCATACTGCAAATTAGGGGTCATTTCTTTTAACAGCTCAGGAGCCTGAATAAAGCTTGTAGACCAATGCCCTCATACAGAACTGAAGCAAAATCCAGAAGAGATAATAGACTTTGTAGAAAGGCCTGTCAGACACATGAGAGTTATGGACACTACAGCAAGACATGTTTAACAGCGAGGTGAACACTGTAATGCATGGATGTTGGGAGATGGGCTCCCCACTTAACAGACAGCGGACAATAGGGACTCCAGGCCGGATCCTGAACAAACCAGGACAGCTTTCTTCTTTTGATTAAGTAATACATGTGTCCACAAATGATAAAGTGGTTTCATGCTTCCTCCAGGTTTTGCCACTAGTCTTTAAGCTTAGAAATTTTAAAGGTGGTAATGTCCCTCCTAGATCAGGCCAAAGGACCATCTGCTCCAGCATTTTGTTCTCACAGTGGCAAACCAGATGTCTATGGGAAGCCTGCATGCAAAATTTGAGTGGAACAGTGTTCTCCCAACTTGTAATTCCCCAAACTGCTATTCGGAGGCATACTAGAGGTAGAACATAGTATTTGGGGCTAGAAGACACTGGCAGTCTGATCCTCCATTCATTTGCCAAATCCTCTTTTAAAGCCATTCAAGATGGCGCCCATCACTATCTACTGTGGCAGTGAATTCCATACTTTAGCTCTGTGCTGTGTGAGGTAGTACTTTATTCTGCCAGTCCTGAATCTCCCAACATTAAACTCCATTAAATGTAACTTCTAGAGGTTTCATAGCAATGTGGGTTGTCCTGGCCTTGAAGGGGAGATATCCAGTAGTTTGTTAGAATAAAAGTTCTTCCAACAAGTCAGGGATGAACAAAACCCATGAGTCTTTTCTGACAAGTTATATATCAGGTGTGGCCAACTCCCAAGAGACTGCGATCTACTCACAGAGTTAAAAACTGGCAGTGATCTACCCCCTGTTTTGGGGGGTTCAAGTCAAATTTGTTGAGGTATTTTTTGGGAGGAGGAAAGTCCAGTTTTTTAGGGGTTCAGGGAAAAAATGTTGAGCTTTTCTTAGGGGAGACAAATTTGTTGAGCTTCTTTGGAGGAGCCAGTAATCTACCAGTGATCTACCACAGACGTCCAGTGATCTACCGGTAGATCACGATCTACCTGTTGGACGTGCATGTTATATATCAAGCACAAAAAATTAGAATTATTCAGGGTTCTTAATTGTGCAGGACAACTCCCTGCTGCAGAAATTCACCCCTCATGGAGGGCACTGTGCAGGAGAACGGCGATATGTTAGAGGTAAGGCCTAGACTGTGTACCACCATGCTCCTCATATGATTTTGATGTGTGAAGGAAATGAATGCCCTAATAGGGCTTCCATCTGAGTGGCTATTCAGTTAGGAATAGACTCAATACTTAGGTACTAAACACAAATGATATTCTATAGAAACTTTCTTGTAACAAAAGATTCTCTTGTTTAAAGGGTCCCGTCTTTTTTTTTTTTAAGCAACCCTAAAAAGTATTTGCCACAACACATTACTTGAAAGGTCAATTCTTCTATCTGTGTCATTTGCCAACAGTGACATTGAATGACAGGCTTAAAATTCCTGTTCCACAAGCCTTCATGAAAGAAATACTGGAACAGAATTCTGCAGCATCATTTGTTGTGAAGAAGAAAAGACAAATTCTACACAAACTCCTCAGAATGCTTTACCTTTCTGAGAAGCATGTTTCTCTGTTTTCCCCTGGTATTCAAATCCCACAGCGGACTGTAGGGGAAAAAAAAGAAATGAAAATTATTTAAATAAAAGTAAAAAAGTATTACAAGAGTATTCTAAATGAAGAACCCCCCCCCCAAAAAAAAAAGTGGTATTAAGAAATGACACTCACATGTGAACCATTTTAATACAGCCACATCAACACCTACACTATAAAAATGTAGGAGGCAGCTATCAAACGCATTTCTAGAAATACAGGAAGTTGTTTACCTGGTCAACCCTATCGACTTGCACGCCAAACTTCCCACCAAAACCTTTCACTGAGTCCACCTGGGAACAGTGCTGAGAAAGCTTAGACTGATATTCATGACCAACAGCTGACTGAAAGAACAAGAAAAGACACATTTAATATAAACATATGCACCAATTAACTTCCACCTAGAGGAAGGAAAAACCTATTCATTCAACACAAAACTGAACAAGTACTGTGGTTACTGGGTCCTCCCAGTGGAACCTGAAGTTTGTATAAGCCCCAAAGAAACTATAGAAATGACATCAGAAAGCTAAGGGCGTCAATGAACAATTAAGAGCGCTTTTAAGATTATTCAAACAAGTTAAACCACGGCTGCTCTGTATTTCTAAGAAAACATGTAACTTTAAAGGTTCAACCTTGGTTGCCTTTGTACTTAAACTGTACAAGACAAGCAAAGATTGCAGTCTTGGCTCCATGTATACTGGAGGGTGGGGAAGCCTTTTCGCCAGATCTTTATCTCCCCCAGGCCAGAAGGCCAACTTTGACAGGTGGATGGGACCAGCTACTTGTCAGTCATCTGTTGCCATACTGAACTAGGTGGGGCTGAACTCCCTGTGGATTAGTTGATGCAGTTGTTGGTTCAATCCTGCTTTGTGCAGCTTCATCTCTACTTGCTTCACACCTGACATTAAATATGACATCAGGTGGGCCGGGTTTCAGAGAACAAGCCTCCTGGGCCAGATGCAGGAAGGAGGTGGGCCAAGTTTGGCTCGTGGCCTGGAGGCCCCCATCCAAGATATATATGAACACAATCTCTTCAGCTGATATGATACAAACATTGTAAAAATCCAGCTTTCTTGTTATTTTTACTTTTCCAAATAAGATTTAAATTTCAAGTTCAAAATGTATTTATAGGTGCAAAGGCTCTGGAGCAAGTCACCGACAGGAAGGTATTTGTTCATTTCATGGACTGGACTGTTATAGGATGTGTGATCTTTGTTGCATATTTTGTGGTTTCTTCAACTTGGTAAATTGCCTTGTGTACAGCAATATAGAAAGGCGGTACAGTGGTACCTCTGGTTACGTACTTAATTCATTCCGGAGGTCCGTTCTTAACCTGAAACTGTTCTTAACCTGAAGCACCACTTTAGCTAATGGGGCCTCCTGCTGCCACTACGCTGCCAGAGTATGATTTCTGTTCTTATCCTGAAGCAAAGTTCTTAACCTGAAGCGTTATTTCTGGGTTAGCAGAGTATGTAACCCGAAGCATATGTAACCTGAAGCGTATGTAACCCGAGGTACCACTGTATACAAATTAAAAGTGAAAGGGAGGGGGAATTCCATTACCTCAGCTTATAGGAGTCAGTACTTCCATTTACCAAAAAATATATATGCAGCCTCAATTGTAAACAGCAAAGGGGAAAAAGCCAATGCACTAGGAGTATCATGGGCTAGAGATGCAAGAAGGCCACAGGAAAGGGATAGCCCTTAACCACTACAAACTTCATTTTCAACTATCTGTGCAAATGAGGCCTACTTGGTATCTATGAGAAATCAAGCATTTAGTGTGGCTACCACATCAGTGTGGAATACCCTCCTGATGGAATTCCACCCAGCATCACTGCTTCTTATTTTTTAGATGTCTTTCGAAGACTTGCTTATTTGAATAGGTTGTTTCAGCTGGTTAAGTTTTATGTAATAGGTCAGATTCTTATGACACGTTTTTGTCCTTTGATGCTTACTGTGACTGTATATGTGCTTTACACTACTTTTTCTATACAAGTCGTCAGTATATTAAATACTGTTACAAATAAAATAATATAAATAAAATAAAGGCTGCCATTAGTGAATCAGCAATTATGGCAGCTATTTTACCAGAAAGCATCTTCCAATTGCAAGAGAATTCAGCTAAAATTGTGCCTTCAGTGTGCACTATGTTGTGTTGTATTGCTATCCTACAGGAAGCCACCAGACACTCTTTTCCTTTCCCAAAGTCTCTATCAAGCATTAACAACTTCCTCCACATTTGGTCTCCACATTTGTCTTCCTGCAGAGCAGGAGAGAGATGCTAAGCATGTGCCTTATCAAACAGGAGCTTTTCTAGCGCACAGTTTGCCATTTCTGAGTTTCAAAATAAAATAATAACAGAGTTTTCAGCATGGGAGGAGGTACAACAGGCTTCTATTCCAAACTGCAATGACCAGAAACAAAATATATTGGGACTGTGGGATAAACAATTTAATGATTGTACCAGGTTTTGCATAAGTGAACCTGCAGATCAGATTTAAAGAGAAAGAGGGAAGTCATGTTCTAGTAAAATCATAGCCTCTTTCATTAGCTGAGGTGGTTTCAATTTGACCCAAGAGCTAGTTCCTCAAATCCTGTGTTCAGAATTAAGATACTTGGGGATTTTCCTCTTCATCATCTGTCTGCTGAGGCAAGAGCTTGTGGTTGCTGCAAACCACACTCATATTTACTAACCACAATTCTCCTTCATGAATTGTTAGGAGCAGAGGCCATTTACTGCATGCCACAATGCAGGCCTAGAGCGTTGTATTGTAGTGTGCATATTCCACCTGGCACCACATCGGCTCATATCAAGCACAGAGGCAACGTGTCTCTTAGCAAATTTAGCAAAAGGCTTTCTGCAATTCTTATTTTAGACTCTATGCCTCAATCAATAACAACTTTTTTTTTCTTTTTAAGCCAAGAATCCTCAGCATTCTCAATCAATTTCAGTTGTCATTCTAGCACAGAAATGGTCTTGGTTTGCCCTGTGAGACCACCTTTCCCAGAAGGCAGTCATGAGGTTTCAACCCTGTTGGTTCTCCTAAACCAGGCATAGGCAAACTCGGCCCTCCAGATGTTTTGGGACTACAACTCCCATCATCCCTAGTTAACAGAACCAATGGTGAGGGATGATGGGAGTTGTAGTCCCAAAACATCTGGAAGGCCGAGTTTGCCTATGCCTGTCCTAAACCTCTCAGCAGCTTTCAAGTCCATCAGCAGTATTACCCTCCTGTCATTTCAGCACCAGGCAAGAGTATTTTTTTATTATTTATTTTAAATTCAATTTAGCTTCATGTTCTTAATATGACTTCCCCACCACCACTGTCTTTATACTCTTAAGTGTTTCGTTACTGAATTTGTTTTATTTCTTGTTGCGGGATGTCCTGAGATCTCTGTTATTGGGCAGCCTATAAATACTGCAAATAAATGAATAACCCCCTAGTATTCCTCAACCTTCAGACGCCGATTTCCAGTGATAGTGAGGGTCTGTAGAGTGAGGGAGGAGATGTCAAAGGCTTGATTCATGAATGGAAGGGAAGTCAGCATGAATGCCAATTCTGTCTGTGAGGTAGACATTTCCTCAATTTATAAAGTGTACTGGAAACATTAAGCACCTTCCCAGGAGCAGCACATGACACAAGGTACTTTCACTTCCCTGCAATTAGAAAACAAAACTGAGAGCTGGACGGATTGCCAAGTCAAGTCAGACCATCTTTTCCACTATCCCAAGATCCCTGTCAAAGGAATGCAACAATAGCACCAGACACCCAGAAACAGGGACAGGACATTTGAACATGAGGCAGGGTCCAAGAAAGCCTGGTGAGGCCCATTTTTGGCAAATAATGCATGTACACAGCACATCAGCCATGCAGAATCTTCTACACTTACTTTGTCCATGCGGTCTTGTTCCACACCAAATTTCCCCCCATAGCCATGGGAAGCTTTTGGTCCTGTTTGAAGTTCCTTCTCCTTGAGAGTCTGATGCTCTTGGGATACATTCTCCCTCAGTTTATGAATGCTTTTCGAGGCAAAACCAATAAAAACAAGAGAAATTGCAGTAAAAGATGCCACTTAGATCCAGCTCTCGCCTCCTGCGCCATTTTTGCCCTTACCATTTCCAATTATCTTTAGGAAAAGAAAGAAACTACATCAACTCCTCCCATAATTAAATAAAAACCACTATTTGCATACCCGTTTCAGAATCCTTCTACATTATTCCCACCCGTCTGCGCACACATACCTTGCTGCTTGCTGCTTTAAATGGAGGAAGAAACCTAGTGGAGGAGTTCAATGTTGTACTAAGGTTTCAGCTTGCCAAACAAAGCAATGCCTCCTCTCCTGCCTCCATGCACTGCTCTGGGGGTTCATCCAACCCTCCCAGAGCCAATTTTGGGGAGAACACAGGGGGCAGATGGGGGACAGCCTAGTTGTGCAAACAGAAGTCTTTGTGTGGGGCTTCTGCTGATGGGACTTTATTAGCTGAATCCTGCCTGAGAAGTCTGCAACAAGGAACCCCAAATGCTAACACTGCAGTGCATTACACCTCCGAAATGCAAAGTATTTCAGTGCTTTCACCATCCTGTCAAGAAAGTTCATCAATCATCCAAGATTTTGCAGGGCAAAAATAGTATATCTTGTGCTGACTGAAGTGCAAGAAGTTGTAGGCTATACCCATCATATCATTTATCTCACACTGTCTGGAGCTGCCTTTGAATTATCTGTCCCACTAATTGATATTGTTATAATTTGGCTATTATGGGGGGGGGGATATTTGAAAACCAATAAAAATTTACTTATGAAAAAAATTAAATTAACCGTCCCTGTTTTATTGCTACCTTCTTAGTAGCAACTTTTTGCATCTTTTTTCCCACTTTGAATTCATCCTTCTTCACCATGGGTGACTAAAAATTAAGCACAGTATTCCAGATATGGCCCTAGTCACCTGTAATGCAAAGGACCACGATTTTCTACTGCCCTACCAGAAGTGCTTGGATGTAACCTATTTACAGCCCATGACATTGTTCAGAAAAGGGTCGTTCATCCTACGCTGTGCCTCCTAACAATAAACATGCTTGCTGTGCACCTGCCCTGCCACTTTATCTGATAGTGCAATCTGTATTCTTGTACTATTCCAGAGATCGATCTACTTCAAGCATCAGTGTACAATGCCAGAAGCTATGCTGCTATTACGGGTCACCAGGCCAGGGATTCTAACATGCCTTTAGGAACAGGCAATTGTCGCAAAAATTTCCAAACTATGTTTTGAAGCATACCACGGAGCAAATGACCAGAGCTGAGTAGGAAAACTGGTTCCTCAACTGTGTCACATGCTCAAGAAACATTTTTTTTCAATATTTAGAGCAGAAAGCCATTACAGTCGTACCTTGGTTTTCAAACAACTTAGTTCTCGAACATTTTCCAGTTTGCAAACTATTTTTGAAAGCTGAACGTCCAAACGGGGCTTTCCATGACTTCCGATTGGCTGCAGGAGCTTCCTGCAGCCAATCAGAAGCCACGCTTTGGTTTCCAAACATTCTGGAAGTTGAATGGACTCCCGGAATGGATTCTGTTCGACTTCCAAGGTACGGCTGTACTGATGTCTTCATAACCTTCAGATTTCATTACAGCAATACTATCAACCTTTCCAAACTGATCATTAGGTTACCATTCAGGTAAGTTACATAAGGCTATGTTTTTCGCCAGCTGCAGGCCCAGCTTTATACTGAAGTTTAACTCTCACCAGAGAAATAATAATGGTTGCCATGCACAGGACTTAGGGCAGAAGCTCTGAAATTTTGCCCTTCTATTTCTGAGACATTGTATGTAGCAATGAAGGTGGTAGCTGGAAGCAGTTTTTCACTTCCCTTTAGATTATAACAGATAAAAACATATGACAGCAGTGGGCTGGTGAGCATGCCATGCAATTAATATCTAAACCACAATTAAGAGATGAAGAGTGAGCTGCCAGATAACATGCTTGTACCCCCACAGTCTCTCCCCAAAGCAAACTCCTTGCCCAAAGTTAAAGGGCATTTCGACACCAACATTACCAGCAGCTAATGTTAACTACCTGTTTAGCCAAGGATTCTTGACCAGCTTCAAACTTTGGTTAAGAGCCCTGGGTTAAAAGATGAGGCCCATTACGTGCGCCTGTTTTTCTAGAGCAAGGTTGTTTTCAGGCTGAGGACGCATTCCCTTCAATGCAATATTTGTGGTGGGTGGGGCCAGAGGCAAAAATGAGAGGCGCAACAGATGTGCATTTTAGCTTTGCACAGTAGGCTAGTTTCTATATATGCATACACTCTACTGTGCAAGAGATATTCTCAGTATTCACATTCCAGCCAGGCAAAAACACTTGAGGATGGAAGGATGTGGCTGGGAAGAGTCCCAAGGGCCAGATGGAGAGGGCTCAATGGCCATATTTGGCCCCCAGGGCCTAAGGTTCCCCACCCCTGCTCTAGAAAAGCAATAACGTGCCAAAACTATCAACAGAATCACAGTTTTAAGACCATGAAAGAAGTAGCTTACTTGATGTGTTCTTGGTGACCAGATCCCTGCACAGTTTTAGCACCCCAGCGCTGCTCTTTTTCACTCACATCATTCTGTAAAGTACACGGGAAAATGAAACAGGTTAAGCAGCAATTACAATTGAACCAGAGGAATCAGAGGTGAAAGAGACTTTAAGGTCTTTAATGAAAGCAAATCCTACCATTGCAGCCTCCCTGACTCTTCCCATCTGTCACTGGTCATTTTGGCTAATTTCAATTTCATATCCTGCCCTCTTCCAACAAGTCCTTCAGCAGGAGAAACATCCAGCTACTAAAAAGCCCAGTTAAATTCATTTATTTGTTGGGTACAAACATAAGCATGTCCCTCCCGGTGACTCTTAGACTTTGACTTAGCAAGCCCTAAATTACTTGCTTTGCTCTGATTCTAACTGGCATGGCTAGCATTTAGAGAAAGTTCCTAACCATACCACAAAGTCAGGATCCGTTTCCCAGTCATCAGCACCATCATCTTGGCTGACACTGATAGTGTGGCCTGCGCTTGCTTTCCACATCTGAAATTTCAGAAGAAACAGTGACATTAGAATGAAAACTTAAGGTTTCATACTTGCAGTACAAAATAGTTCTGTGTTCTGCAAGAATCACATCATTATTGCTAGGAAAAATACAATATATAGATTCCACCCCCTAACACAATGAAAGGTTGGTTAATGGCTTTGCTAGGGTTAGATACTGCCAACAACTGCAATTCTAACGGGTGAACATTCAGCTAACCCTGCGTTGTTGCAAGCCGAAGACATTTTAAAGAATCATCTTGCCATTATTCCACAGCTAGGAATAGTCACTGGCATCATTTCAAAGGAAAAGGAGGAAATTCATTCTGGTAAGAGTCAACATGCATATGTTTGGTTCATTCATTCATCTGAAACACATTGTGAACCAGCCACAGAAAGGGAGGCCTGTTCAGAGAAGGCATGACAAAAGGCTGAACTATTTAGCCAGCTCACCTCTGCACATTCACAGCAATGCAAGATAGTTTTAGCTTCTACTATTATTTATTTCAATTATGGAAATAGGTGATTTTAAAGGTAGCTTCTCTTTATATAAATGAGTTTCAACTGAGATAAAAATGGTCATGGCATTAATTAAAGACATGTGGACAATCTGGAGCAATTTCTTGCCTCCCCACACAGGCAGTTTGAAGACCACCCCAGTTCCATAAAGCTCAAATCCTCTCCCCACAAAACATACCAGACCAAAAATAAGGCTGCAGTGCTCTGTAAGTCATGCTGAATTCAGCGAGGCCCACTTTAGAGTAAGCGTGCTTGGGATTACATACAGTCATCAACATTCAGAGAGGATCAGAGGTACTGCACAACAGACAATTCAGCCTCTTCTTTTGCAGACGCAAGAGATACTGAGTTTTCCTTTCCAGCTCTAACCTTTCTAGTTTTCCACTGAACATGGTTAGCAGCTCAGTGGCTTTAAATTTCCTATGCAATTTGCTGTTCTGGCCAATTTCTTTCAAACCAGGCTGGAGAGAAACGTTATCCATGAGTCATTGACTCACACAATTTCTAGAAAAGGGGTAAGGGGGTGGGGAATAGAGAACTCAGATAATCAGACACGCTGGCTACTTTGTTCTGCTGATTCTTCAACAGCCAGAGAGGAATATTATTATTATTATTATTATTATTATTATTATTATTATTATTATTATACCCCACACATCTGACTGGGTTCCCCCAGCCACCCAGGGTGGATTCCAACATATATCAAAACATAATAAAACATCAAAATAATTTATCCAGACTGTAGTCAAGAAAGGAGGGTGCCAAGTGGCATGCAGAGTGTATTTTATACAGCAGGAAAGTAAAAAGTAGTGTAGCAAGTCAACGGCAATTGCGGTACCTCAGAGGAACACTTTCGCATTAGCTACCCATCCTACATGGTTCTATAGGTCTGTGCTATAGAATATAAGTTTACTGCATTTGTCCCTAAGTGAGCAAAGAGCAGGCCTCAACACAATACCTTAAACTAACCGTTGTCAGTAATCTCCATTTCATGGGTATTTGGAGTTTCTTGACTTGTACACATTTATGCAGGTATGCTACATATATGTGCCATTTGGGTCAGAAAGTCAGATACATCCAGCATCTATTAATTTTAGGACTACAGGCTTCTCTGTGCCTTCAAAAACAGTTTGGCATGCAAATATTGAGCAAATGAAGCTTTTCCTATCACTAGTTCAATATCAGGACAACGGTTTGCCACCAGTTAGTGTTAGGTAAAATACAAATACACTCTTGATCACTAAACCATGGTTTGGCCATCAGATAACATTTTGTCTGGACCCAACTTCTCATGTCAATTAGAAAAAGAGGAATGAGGGAATCTATGGTCAAACGAATGTTGGGCTCCCAACTTCCTCCAACCCCAGCCAGCATGATCAATGGTCAGGGTTGATGGAAGCTGTAGCCCAGGAACATTTAGGGGTGGGGCACAGGCTTGCCAGCCCTGCTCTAGGAAGTGCAATGAGGTAGGAAATAATACAGAGTGGGACATAGACAATTAGATTCAAAGCTGAACAGGCAAAGCAATGACCACAACAGAAATAAACATCTTCAATCAGCACTCTTCATTGAAACACTGGATAGTTCAGTGGTATGTGGACTTCAGAATGAATGAGTCCAACTTCTGCCTGCACCATGAGTAACATTTTGTGTGACTGACTGAATCACAGGCAATGAACTACCACAAGCCGCTTCCAAAGGACAGTATCTGCATCCAGTTGAACAGTGCTCTAATCTGGATTCCAAAAGCACACTGTCTCACAGGATGACAAGGGTAGGCCCAGCACACATCAACACCCGTAGGATGAACATAACAGGCAGCTAGGCAGTAGTTTTCAGACACATGATCTGTGGCAGTGCTCATGACCTGCTGCCTCCATAAACTACTGGCTCACATGCCGTGGCCTTTTAGTAATTATAAACATGGAAATGCGTCTAACAAGCGCAGATAAGCATCCCTTCAATGCTCCAGGAAAATCCTTGCGCATCTCCCTATTGCATTAATGGCTAAGAAGTGGGTGGGGGTGGGGTTCAATCACAGGACAAAGAGAAGGGCTATTAGCTAGTGGCAGAGTGCCTATTTTGCACTCAGGTCTCCAGTTTCATCCACAGCATCTCCAGGTAGCCTTGGAGAAACCTTGGAAGGCATGTAGACAATGCTGAGCTAGATGGACCATTGCTGGGTGGACCTGGCAGCTTCATATCCTAGAGACACTTAAGGGTTATTTTGATGGTCACCCTGCCAGAGTTCTTACCAGCTTTAAGCTTGCGGGGAGCAGCACCCCCAAGATGAAGCTGTCAAGTAACTTCCTTCCCCTGAGATCAAACACAACACACAATGATATTCTCCTACTCCAGACAAGCCCACCCAGTTTTCGTATCCACAACCACTAGCCTGAATTGCAATCCATGCACCCAGGAACATGCCAACTGCCCAAGAGGCGGGCAGTCCTCTCTCCAGCACGATGCTGCCCCCATGAGTAGGCACGGAGAGCGGGCACGCCCGGCGAACGGAAGAGCGAGCCGGGAAGGCGCTTCCCTCCCTTCGGGGATGAGCGTCCCAGACAAGGAAGCAAGAGCAGCTCAGCCCCCTTCGATCAGCTGCCTCCTCGCCCCCGAAGAACAAAGGGCGATCAAAGCGAGGCAGCCCACCCAGTCAGCCACGGAGATGCCATGTGGCGGCATCCCAGCCCCCGCTTCCTCCCTCCATATACGACTCTTCTCCTTCCTCCACCCCTCACAAATCTCAATCTGGGCTGCTTCAGGTACGGGCCCCACCTTGCATTGCGGGCTGCCCTAGTTAGATCCCCGGGATGGGCATGTCGCGCGTGGCGCAGAAATCAGAGCCAGGGCACCCCCCGCCCACTTGATCTTTTTTCTTTTTTTTAAAGCCCCCAAGCCCGGCTGCACCTCCCCACTCCACCAAGACCAGAGTCCCGCTACGAGCAAGCGGATCGCGGGCGGCAGGGACCCTCCCGGCTTGCAAATCTTGCTGCGCAGAGGAGCCTCCCCGTCGCTGGCGCAAAAGGCGAGCCGCGCGAGCGAGCACCTGGCCGGGCTCCTGCCACTTACTTTGTTCCCAGCCCACTTCCTGGCTGCCCAGGCGCCTTCCTCTCCCGATGCAGCGTCTCCTCGCTTTCCACTGCTGGGGCTTCCTAACTCGGCTGTTGCTGCAATTTCCGCCTCTCCCAAGATCCCGTTTCCTGTTTTTCATCACAGCGCGTCATCAGGTGGGAGAGGACTAAAGAGAGCTGCTGGTGGTGGTTGGCACTCGGCTCCGGGCGGGTTTTGCAGCAAGTCCGCGGAGACGGGGGTCGCCTATATTGGAAACCCCCCGATGCGCCCCTCTCTTTTCCTATGCAAAAGCTCCCGGACCCTCTCTCTGCTCGGCGCGAGCGCCGTCTCTTTCTAACGCGCTTGCTCGGGTCCCCAGCCCGCTATCGGAGCATCTTTTCTTACCCAAGCGTGCAATGGCTTTTGCCATTCAGAGGGTGAGAGTGGGGGAACCCAGGCGTTAAAGTCGGCCGGTCGGTGGGCAGGAAATTTACTAGCAATTAGATCACAACGTCTATCCAAAAGTAAACCACGTCTCACTGATTTCAGTGGGGTTGGCTCCCAGCTAAAATAGGCATGGGATTATTTTAACAAAATTTGCATACCGCCACTAGTACAAAAGACCTCTAAACGGCTTACAGTAGACAGCCTAAAAATCATTAAAAACAAGTCACATAAAAAATTACGCTTTAAAACAAAGTCTAATTTTAAAACACTTGTACTTACTAAAATGATGCGTTAAAATTGAATGTTAAGATTACATGCCTGGGTAGCCTTGCTGGAACTAAAATAGTTTTTAGTAGGCACAGGAAAACCATTTGAAAAAGGCATCCGCCTACTATCAATGAGCAGAGAATTCCAAAGTGTAGGTGCTGCAACACTGAAAGGTTGGCTTCTTGCAAGTGTGGAACAAACGTATTGCACTTGTAAAAGTGCTAGTCCCACAGACTGAAGTGGCCGACTGGACACATATGGTGAGGCCCCCCTTTAAGAAAACTGGCCCCAAGTTGTTGAGAGCCATACAGGGGCGTAGCAAGGTAAATTGGTACCCGGGGGCAAATAAATTTGTCACACACACCCCCCCCAGAGGCATGGGACTTTTATTTATATTCCACCCTCCCCGGCCGAAGTCGGGCTCAGGGTGGCTAACATCAGATACATAACATTGGTATAAAATCTAACAATAATTAAATTACCTCCTAAAAACATCTCAAGATCAAATTAAAGTCTAATTAGATGGCTTTCCACAGGGTTAGGGTTGGGAACAGTAAGTGCTCCACTGAACTGAAATTTCAGCCTTCACGACATAGGAAAACAGCCAAGTAAACAGCTATTTTGGTGGAGGAGGGTCAAGATATTAACCAATATGCATGAAATTTCATATATAGCTATATAATCCCTAGTATAGTAAGATAAGACCTTCGGAGCAGGCATTTTCCAAAATTGTTCCTTGATAATTTGTCACCTCATTATGGAACCTGGGACGGCCCGCCCCCCCCTTGCTATGCCCCTGGAGCCATATACTAACCGTAACACATTGACTTTGACCTGGTAACATACCAGCAGCCACTGCAGATCTCTGAGCAAGAGTGTTATATGCTGAGAGGGTCTCACTCCTGTCAGCGATCCTGCTGCAGTTTCCAGGTCAAGCACAAGGGAAGTCCTGCATAGTAATCCAATACTGAAGTCATTAATGCCTGAACATTAATGTGCAACAAGCTATCCCGATCCTGTTGTTGCACTAGTCAAAGCAAATAGAAGCCACTCCTAGCCACTGAGGCCTCCAATCACAACCCCATCCAGGGACGGCAACTGGCCAATTTCTCAAACACAGGAAACCATTCACCCACAGCGCCTCCATCTTGCTGGGATTCAAAGCTCAGTTTCTTTTTCCTCATCCAACCCACCACTGTGTCTGGGCACCAGTCCAGGTCCTGCACGGCCTCTCCTGATTGAGATGTTGTGGAGAAATAGAGCTGAGTATCATTAGCATACTGATGGCACTTTGCCCCCGAAATTACAGCCTCACATGACTGTTAGTGTGTAGGGCCATCACAAATGAGGAGGAAATGAGCTGGAGGGATCCAGGGCTTCAGCAGAGGGAGGACAAAAGCAACAGTCTTTGACCTGGAATAAAGGGTTGCTGCCACTTTTCTGCCTCAGGTTGTTTCCCTTCTCCCCAGCCAAGCTCCTGTAGAAGAGGGAAGCACTCTAGCTGTTTTTGCCAGGCATGTGCATGGGAAGAATAGGTAAACGGAACACTCTTTTTACCATCTGCAAGTCCAAACTTCAGAGATCCATGCTTTAAAAATGGCATTTCTATAGCTTAAAAAAGTTGTCTATTGAACTCCAAATAATAGCAATGATGACTGTTGGAAACTCATGTTTGGGGCACGGAGCAGAGACCAACTGCTTAAAAACACGTATGTATGTATTAAGGAACACTTTTCTACTCTTTGGAAACCTGCAACTTAAAAAAAATGTTCTAGGATGCAATTTCCTATAGACCTTTTTTGGGGTAAACGAGAGATGTTACACCATTGGGAAAGAAGAGCAATGACTCACAAATACAGTTTAATGGTGGTAAAAATGTGAGAGTCTAGAAAAGCAACTTTATTCCATCTATGGAATTTATAGCTGAATGAAATTTGCAACATGAATGTTATATGCTAAAAAACAAGTTTCCTAAAGCCTTTCTTAAAACTGTTGTGGCTGACCTCAACAAGATTTCCAAGTATTAGCACCATCGCTTGCTTCATTGCATTGCTTCAAAATGTGCAAATCCAGCCCTGCTCTATCACTCTGCTCAATAGGGCCCTGGACTTCTGCCCAGAGAGCATCACTGTTTCCAGGAGAGAATATTCCACAAAACTGAAGCAGAAAACTTTTATTATGGCATGGGGAGAGAAGAGCCAGCCAGATCAAGTTATGGAAAGGCTCATATGGATCTAAGTCAGGGCTAAGCAATGTAATGCCCTCCAGATACTGTTGGACAACAGCTCTCACCAGCCCTAGCCAACATGGCCAATGGACAGGGATGATGGGAAGTTATTTGGAGGACACTTATGAACACTGGGCATTGGGTCGTCCTCCTGGAGACCCAGAAGCCAATCAGGGTTGGGGGGGGTGTCGACCAATCACAAGGAAGTGGAGAGTTAAAGAAGAGAAACTGACATAAATGGTCAGATAGCGCTTGTGTGGATTCTAGGCTTTTAAAGGCTTGGCTGAGTGGTTAGGATTTCGCTAGGCTGGGCAACCCAGATTATTTTTCCGAGGGGAAGGAAGAGATTCTAGAAGGAGTTTGAAAGTGTTTTACTGGCTGAGTAGAACACATAACCATTCTTGGAACAATTAGTTTAATTAGAAACAGGTTTAAAGTAAAGCTTTAAGTAAAGTTCTTAATTCTGTCAAGTGATCTGACTGAAACAAGGTGTACCTTCCCAGAGTAATCCCTGAGCTTTAACCCTCACTGAATGTGTATAAATAAAATTCCACTTTTGTTTCCAACATGCCTCATTCTTACTTTGATCTACTGGTTGAGGGACAAGTGGCCTTAGGTTTTCCTTTATAAAGAATCCTTGCTGCTGCATTAGTAAACACTACCATGTACAGAGAATCTCAGACCTCTCAAGAATTATTGTCAGCGAGTGTTTTAAATTTTAACGTCCCTCCAACCTGGTCATGTTACCTTGCTGCCATCTTTACTGTGGGAGTTTGCCACAGACACCACACTGACTACCCCTGGTCTAAGATACTGATACAGAATTAAAGGGGAAACTGCTGGGAACATTAATCTTCCTCCTTTCCAGGGTTTGAGATGCAAGTATGGAAGGAAAAGAAGCTGTAACTCTTTGCCTCTAGGGCAGCAAACAGCTGTTTTGTTTGATTCTGTGCTTGCACCTCAAAATGCGAGTGGCAAGTTGTGAACTGCTCAGATGGAAAGGAAAAGCTTGGGGAAATGTGTGATTCATCTGCATTGAAATGACTGCAGAGAGAACAGAGGCTGGTTCCTGTTATCATTCAATATTGAGGAAAGCACATTCAACATAGAGTTGCTATAGTTACCAGAAATATTAATCTGTTTCTACACTAAAGTGCTAGTATAGCATAGATAAAAAAGGGGGGGGGTAATCCCCAGATTACATGACAATAGCTCCTGGTCACAGTGCTAAGCAGCCATTTAGAAAACAAGAGGATGGCAGAAGGCAAGAGCAGTTTCATCAGTTCAACTGTGGGGTGAACTTAGTTTTATGTGGCACATTTTGAGACAAATTTTCATCAGCAGGGTTCCAATCCTGCACACAGCTGAGGTGCTCAGCCATGCATTGTTATGCAGGCTTACTCTGAAGTTGCATTGGAGTACAACGGAGTTTACCATCGTAGCCGCAATCTAATGTAGGGCTACACTTTACAAACGTAAACAGACTGTGACACAGCACAGGAGGTGCTTTCCAGATGTTCTGGGTAATTCACATCAGTCCCCAGCCAGCATGGACAATAGGAGAATGGGAGTTGTAGTGCAAAGCTACTAGAACACCACATTGTGCTACACCATGGGTAGCTTAAGTGTCTTGAAGGTTACGGGACCTGCCTCAGTTTAGACCAGCCTCACCCAAGTTGTAGTCTAATTCTGGAAGTTGTGCTCCAGAATCATCTGGAGGGCACCTGGGCTGGGGAAAGCTGGTTTCAGCAAAGGGGAACATGACTCGATGCTTCACAAGAAATCTCATCTACATCAATTAATTACTTGAAATCTCACTTCAAAACACTTCAAGCCCCATTGTTGGCAGTGGAAAAAATGCCTCAGTACTTTATTGAAAGAAAGCAATAAATAATACTGTGATAAAAATAGTTCAAAAGTACTTAGTCTGTACATATTTTGTTACATAATCAGAAGTACACATAAAAGATTAATAGAAAAACAACAACAGAACAGTAACAATGAATTTCAGTCGTACAATTAAAAAGAGCCAAAACCAAAACAGAAAAAGACATGCTGTATGTATTATTGCATAATAAATAATGCACCATAATCTGAACTCATTCCTCGCTGGCCTCTTAAGATGCTATTTAAAAAACAAATGATGCATTTTCTACTTATATTGGTTGAAATGGCTAACGCTATTAACAATTAATTTTTTGTCCAGAATTTAAAACAAGTTTATAAATATATGCAAAAGATGGCATAAGAAAAATAAGGCCTTTTTAATAGTTGCACTACTACACGCTTTAGCCTCATGGGCCATTAGCATTTTCGTCATGAGACAGTTGCGCATCATGATTGGTCCACTTAGAAGAATTGCATCAGTATTTTTCTGAAAAACAGTTTCACATCAAAATACAGGAGAGCACTTCGTTCCCTATTGAGTACTATTAGGAGCTATCCTCAGTTAAGAGAAAATATTTCCGCTTATGGCTTATGCTCAGTCAATGAACATAGACTGTACAAATACAGCCACAAAAAAGTAGTTATAAAAGAGCTCACCAGGTCTCACACACATTTCATATTATTCAAATAAATCCCACATTTTAGAATTTCACTTAAAGCAAGTTATATTGAACAGAAGACTTAAATAAATCCACATTAAAATCATATGCTAGGTGGAAAACGTACAGTTATGAACGGAAATAGAAGCAGGTACCATGCCCACTTTATTAATAAACATACGCTTCTCTGAAAAAAATGGGATTTATTTAACGCTTTAGAGCTAGCTAGCATTTTCCAAATGGCAAAATATATATACTGCTTGAGTCAGGATACCTTTACAAAGATAGTAAAATCCTTTTCACCTGTGTTTATTATTAAAAACTTATTACCGATAATTACAATAACTGCATAATTTACAAAAAAAAAACCCTACATTGCTTATAGGGGTAGATACATACAAGCATTACAGTACATTCAGTTGAAGAGACTAAAATTAACAAATCGGCAGTAATTTGATTTATAGACTGAATACAAAGGTAAGTAATAAGACTCACATACACTTACATAAATATAAGAAACATTTAAGTCTAAAATACTTTCTCTATAGACTCACAAATTCATCTAATTAAAAACTCTGTAATAAAATATTTCAAAGTGTTGATTTAACAAGTATTAACAAGATTAAAGATTTGAATTGTTTCCAAAATACGGTCTTTGAATTCAAAATGTTTCAGGTCATCTGTAGAAATAGTGGGGATAAACTGAAAATAAAGTAAGACTCAGTTAGTTGCAGAAGTCAAGTCAGGAAAGCATATTCACCATCTCTCTGATCCAAGGAATGACAAGCACAGAGGGGAGACTACATGCAGTTTTACTATTTTTTCACAGCCTCAATCAAGGGAGGCAGTGAAAACCTGTCACAGTGCCAACTGGCTGTTAGGCAAAGGAAGGGGGGAACCAAACTCTGCCCAGACTTCCCTTTTCCTCTACATCCAACAGCTGAACAATTGTATGGAATGACTTTACTCTGAAGTGCCACAGCACCAGTGGGCTACTCCTCTCGGTGCCACGAGTGCAACTGCACCAGATGCACAACTAGTTGTAAAGCACTTTCCGATAGGTAGCTTTCAAAGAACGAGAATATTTTATAATTCAGTCTTATATACAATAAAATGTTACGTATTCCCATGCATTGTCTCCCCAAAGATATAATTAAGGCAGACATGTTTTAAACAAAAACCAAACTATTTGCTTGAAGAAGCTGATCTGGCCATGGGCGTAGCCAGGCTGCCTCCCTGCCTTCCCTTGGTTACGCCCATGAAGGCAGCCTTTATTCCTTAAAGCAGGATTATAGCCCTTAAGGGTTGGACAGAATTTTAAAGGGCAAGGAGCAGCGTCCTGCATGGCGTTTTGTTCATTCACTTACCCAGTACAACAGAATAAAAAATTGAAGTATACAGATGTATTTGTACTTACAATACTACAAACCCCAATACAAGTTATTTGCACATTACATAAAAGTTCCCCCTTTTCAATCTTCCAAAAACAAACTAGAAAGTCTGGTGCTGAAAGTACAGTTATCAGCGCATGAAAATATATTTTTTTACATTTATCTAATGTAGATTTATTTAAAATATTTATATACTGCCCATTTCAAAAAGACATCACAAATACAGAAAGAAATGCAGAAGGGGGTATAACTCCTGCGCCCAGAGCCTTTCAAAAGGTGTCCCCACAGAAATCAAACTTATGTCTAAATTACGGAGTTTTAGAAGTAGTTTGGGGACTAGGTATGACAGCTGTTCAAAGGGGGATTATATATTGGTGCTGTATATGAACTATTTCACCAACTTCCTCTTTACAGCTGCTTGGCTGAATTGCAAAACTGCTTTCTAAATTCATGAGGCTGGACAGCAGTTTGTGGTTCTGGGGAACATCTTCTGAATCAATGTGGACTTCAGCATGCCACAGACAGCAACCAGAAAGATGTCAAGAATGTGTTCCTATATTTGTATACTGTAACTTTAAAAACATCAACGCACCACAATGAGGCTATCACTGTTACTTACCAATAAAAGGCTTTAACATGAATAAGTCCTTACTGTAGCAGAATCCAATCTTTGTGTTGCTGATACATTGCCTATTCCAACAATCAGGAAGACATGCAGAACACAGCATGCAGTTAGTATTAGAACCACATATCAATGCAGTAACACCATAAAGTTACAAAATGTTAGCTACGTAGAATGTAAAGTAATTGGCTACATATTCACTACTTTGTATTTGTAAGCCACTTTATGGAAAGAATGAGAAAACCTTGCGCATATTGAGGGCCACCGTTAATTGTGAAATTGGTTGCAGCCCACCAAACTACACCAGCATATTCTTTCAATCCTTCTATCAGGTTGCAGACGCTTCAGGTTACAGACTCCGCTAACCCAGAAATAACGCTTCAGGTTAAGAACTTTGCTTCAGGATAAGAACAGAAATCATGCTCTGGCGGCGCAGCAGCAGCGGGAGCCCCCATTAGCTAAAGTGGTGCTTCAGGTTAAGAACAGTTTCAGGTTAAGAACGGACCTCCAGAACGAATTCAGTTCTTAACCCAAGGTACCACTGTAGGTAAAAACAACCACATGCCCCAATCACAAATTTGGAAAAGGTGTCATAGCTCAATGGCAAAAGACATGCTTTGTGTGCAGAGGGCATCAGGAATTGGAAGCAATACCAATGGACCAATGCTCTGGATTGGTGTAAGACAGCTTCCCAGGTTAATTAACAGCTTTATCTCTAGAGCAGCATTCAATGTGGTGCCTGGGGTCATGAATTTATAAGCCTCGTACTAGCTATATTCACATGGCAGCTTCTCACTTAGGTGTTTAAGGTCAGGTGGCTCTCAGCCCTATGCTCCTGTGCCAATACTGACACAGTTCCTCTCCATATACCTGACTAGCATAGCTCATAAAAGAACTAACCAAAATGAAGAGAGGTCAAGGAAAGGGGACAGCTCAGTCAGTAGAGTATGAGACTCTGAATTTCAGGGTCATGGGTTCGAGCCCCACATTGGGCGAAATATTCCTGCATTGTAGAGAGTTGGGCTAGATCTCTTGGTCACTTACAACTCTACAATTCTATAAAACATAAGAGGTGGCACTATGGCAGATGTCGCATCTGCCCTGAGGGAGGCAGCTGTGCGTCCCCTCATTAAGACGACTTCCCTAGACCCAGAAGTATTAAAACTATTGCCCAGTGGCAAATATACCATTTTGGAGCAAGGTGTTTGAGAAGGTGACGGTGGCACAGCCTTAGGAATGCTTGGAGAAAGCTGATTACTTGGATCCATTCCAATCTGACTTTAGCCCTGGTCACATCACTGAAACTACCTTGGTTGTCTTGGCTAATAACATTTACTGAGAGAGCGCATCTGGGCCAGAGACTCCCCACCCTGTGTTAAGGAATCAGGTTGTTTACTGGTAAGACCTGCATAGCTGGTAGAATCTACCAGTTACAGCTGCTGAATAATATCTATCCACCAAGCGGAATGGAGCAGAACATCATACAACAGCTGAAACTGGATTATGTACAGCAATAATACTTTGTGGATTGCATATTTCATATGTGCTACATGGATAATAGATTCAGATGTGTTCCATTACCACACAGAGATAAATGTTTTTTAAAAGATTTCTAAATCATTTGAAGACAATCCTAATGTTTGCTTCATTAGATCTCACAGAAAGTCAACAGTTATTAATGCTGAAATAGTATTACTAATGCTGCCATCATTCACTGACAAATTAAAGCATTACTGAAAGTCATGCACAGGGTTAAGTCCTCCCCACTCCCCATACAAAGAAAGCAGATGATTACACTTACAACCTCAGGCATAAATCATCATCATGCTTAAAAAAATAAGCACTACATTACCATCAATTTGCATCTTCTTTGGCTGCATAGAAGGTGAAGACATTGAGGTGTTAACTCTGAAGTTTGCAGGGAGAGTCTCTGCTGATCCAGCTGCTAAACCCCGTATGTCCTTTGGTCTAAACTTCTTCCTCCATGAAGGTGCTCGTCTAAAGCTTTTGTCATCATCCTATCAAATTAACAAGTGTAATAAAGATTGAACATGAAAAAAGAAAGGCAATACACTTTAATATATGATTAATATACAACACAACCATAATATTCAAAAGGGCTCAGAACATTGTGCTTTGGTTTACATTTTTAGATGCTTTTGAACCACATATTTTGCACGTTGCTGATCGTTTTATTGGTGATGTATAAAAATCCAATATTCATGCATTCTTTTCAAAGATTATCTACTCCCATGGCTGTCAGTCTCTGAAGGAAAGGAGTTTACTCATCTTTCCCCCGTCTAACAGGAATTTGAAACTATGCAATACGATAAGCAATTTTAGCAGACATTACATTAATTACAAATATTCAGTACTGAATTCCAAATCAATTTTGTCAGAAGGGCAATTCCGTTGCCATTTTGTGAACCTTGAACAGTTTCCTTTTTGCTTTGAGAAAATAAGCTAAGCAAAAAATTAGCTGGACAGACAAATCAAGCTGCGAGTTTCCCACAAAATTCTCATTGATGTGGACGAGTGAGTGATTCAAATAGCTTGAGATCTCCAGGACTACAGTTCTCCTCTGGTTCTAATTCAATCACTGTACTGCCTATTAATTGGCTACCTACAGCCCTGAGAAATAAAGAGTGCTATCCAAGCAATATTGTAAACTGAACTTAAAAAAAAAACCCAAACAAGGAAAAGCTTACTACCTTTTTGTTAAACAAGGACAAACAAGACAGTTGGCCTTCCTTTTCTGTGTGCCTGGAAATTGCCTTTGTAGGACTACCCTTTTGTTCATCAAACCTCTTTCCACTCAGCCTTAACAGCTCTGGCATGCTGGAATTCCCTTGAATTTGAGTTCCCTTTTCTACTGACCACTCCCCTTTCCCCTGAGTTTCCCTTGTCCCCCACCCAGTTTGCAAGTGTCCTCCTGGTCTGTTCTGCACCTCATTGAATCACCATCACCTTCTTTGCATATCCAACAGAACAAAGGGAAGGAAAGACAAGGTGGTTTTATATTTCTCATTTTTTAAGCCTTTCCTTCTGTGAATTCCCCTCCGACCAGCTCGCTCTCTCAGAAGTAGAAAGCTACAGTGCACAGCTGTACCATTCATCCCACAACTCCTCCTCCTCACTCTCTTGTGCTCTCCCTCTAGGAAGCCTTTCAATAGTTAATCATCCTATTTTGAGATAAAATCAAGAACCTATTTAAACTCATTGAGAAGGAGTACAATTTACAGAAACTCAGCTGTCTCATAAACAAAGCAAGTCAGGGATAGCATCCATGCAACCATAGCATCCACAGATCTCCAAGAGAGGTTGGAGGGTGTATATTGTGCTCTGTTCTGTTGAGATACTGAACCAACACTTTAAAAATCTGACCTTTCCATTTGTCCCTGTTCAAGTCTGCTTTTTTAAAATCAAGGCTTACTTGATTATATGACTGTTCAGTTCTTTCCAGTGCTGCATAACCATAATCAAACCTCAGTTCTAGAAAAGCCCTAACCTCACCTCCATTGCTCCCCATGGCAAGTGGGCACTTTGCCACCTAAACTAAATGATCCAAGTTATTCACACCTGACTGTTTTTGTGTTTTGGTTAGTGTGCTACTTTGGGCCAGCTCTACTGGACTGAAAACAGGGTTGCAGTGGGAAACAGATTCACTAGTACACATCTGAGATAAATTCCTCAAGCTACTCTTATACAGGAAGGGCTTATTCCCGGAATACGTAGATGTGGCATACAGATGCATTTAAGGCACATGTCCTGAGAAGGTAAGACACCTGCTGCATCAGGTCAACAGCCCATCTAGGCCATCATCCTGTTCTCACAGCAGTCAACTAGATGCCTAAAGGAAGGCCAGAAGCAGAACCTGAGTTCAACAGCACTCTTTCCCACTTGTGCTTCCTAGCAACTTATTTCACTCCACAGTGAATTTTGTAGTTCAGCTGTGAGCTGTATGAAAAAGTACTTCGTTTTGCGTGTCCTGAATCTTCCAATGTTCGGCTTTGTTGGATGACCCAGTTTTCTAGTATTATGAGAGGCAGAAAAACATCTCTCTATCCACTTTCTCCCCATGCTTCAGCACAGCAAGTCTGGTGACTATTCCCACTAGGACAACACAGAGAGGAGGCATAGTTCTTCCCTGCAGTTGCCTGACACTTATCCAAAATACAAAACATGCCAATGATCACTGCCCAACATGGTACAAAAAATGCAGAGCTGTAACAAATTCAAGGGGAGGGAAAAGTCTACTTAAACGCCTTAAATCTTCTATGTTAAAATTGTTGTTGTTGTTGTTGTTTAGTCCTTTAGTCTTCATGACCCCATAAACCAGAGCACACCAGGCACTTCCACTGCCTCTCACAGTTTGGCCAAACTCATGCTAGTTGCTTCGAGAACACTGTCCAACCATCTCGTCCTCTGTCGTCCCCTTTTCCTTGTGCCCTCCATCTTTCCCAACATCAGGGTCTTTTCCAGGAGTCTTCTCTTCGCATGAGGTGGCCAAAGTATTGGAGCCTCAGCTTCAGGATCTGTCCTTCCAGTGAGCACTCAGGGCTGATTTCCTTAAGAATGGATAGGTTTGATCTTCTTGCATTCTATGGGACTCTCAAGAGTCTCCTCCAGCACCATGGCAGCCGGTGCCATCCTTAAAATCTGCTTGCACTGGTGGGATGGAGGTGGACAGGACATATTTTGCTGCACAAGGATAAATCCTTGCCCTGAAGGAATGTTCACCTTAGTGCTATGTTGAATACAACCATAAGCGGGGAGTAGTGAAAGGTTCTTGGTGATTTATAAATGTTAAACATCTAATAGTGAAGAAATGGTTATACAGAACTCGGTTCCTAAAATTTAAGACAAAGAAACTGATCAATAGTGGAAATATCTTTGAACTCAGTGAGTCAGCTGCCTGCACAGGAAAACTGTTCTTAATCTTAGGTGCTGTGACAGCAGAGAGGGGAAAGATTATCTTCTCACTTGTCTAGGAGCCCCTTGAATGCATCTCTCGGCAGTGAATGCACAGGAGGGGGAGTCTAAAAACACACTACAGTTAAAAGTCCCCATAACTGAGCCCAAGATTTGCTGCAGGATTTCATTAACTCGTGGTGGCTGTACGTACAAATAATACAGGTAAGTCTGGATGGAATCGTAGAACTAAAAACCAAAATACTCACTTCATCAAACCTCCTGTCTGTGCCCATAACTAGAAGGTTATTGAACTCTCGTTCCAGCACAGCACGAGCCTAAGTGAACAAGAATTAGCAAAACTTATTTCAAACCTTTGGGTTACAGCTGGAGAATCTATATGTGTAAGACATTGAAGATCTGGCACCCAGAGTCAACATGTTTTCCCACTTCTGCCTTAAAAAATGTTAAATCCCAATCCCACAGATTCATTATGCTCTTTGACACCAATACAGGATTTCAGGGTTTAAACAGGCCACACTCTACAAATTCTTATTCAGTGCTATATTCTGATAATGAGTAAGAATCATCCCCATCAAATTATTTCTTCATTATTACCTGTGTATTTTGAGTGGGAATTTGTAGAGAAAGAGCTAATGCATTGTAATCAAAAGTTTCATCTAAGGCCACAAGTGCGCCATGAACTCCACTTTCTATAAGGTTATTTGCATATTCTTTGAGACCAATCGACACCACCCAGTGAATCATTTTGTCATTGCTCCAGACAAGGACATCTGTAGGGGGGAAAGTAAAGTTGTAAGTCACTAAAAAGTTGACAATATATATAAAATACAATTTCTTTCAGGTGTGGTTCCAGTACTGCATACTACTGAAGCTTAGAAATAAGTGTTGGGACTGCATTGCCACTTGATTTAAATTAGTATCAAATGAAGTATTTTATACATTGTCAACAGTTTGTATTGTTCTGCACCAAATACAGATGGGGCGGTAAATACGGCAGGAATGAAGCAGCTAAATGTCTGATACTGGCATATAATGGTTATGAAATATTCCTTCAACACTGTAGACACTGGGTGGAATCTAACATTGAACAAGGCAACTGACGTAAACCTTTCTCCCCTCACCCCTGTCACCCCCCCCAAAATTGTTCTAGAGCATTCCCCAACACTCTGGAATAGGAAAGGAAAGGAAGACCAAATATCATAGCATGAGCTCAGTCTGTTGTGTGAACTGAAATCTACTGTGTTCACTCATTGTGTGTTGGATAGAGCTCTTAATATTAAAAAACTGTAATGCAAATATTTCTAAACACTAATTATTTTGCATTTGTTTGCTTCAAGAATTTGAATACTGCTTAATCACAGTAGTCTCTAAAACACAATTTTAGCAAATTTTATGCATCCTTTAAAGAAACAAAAACATCTATAGTATTCGAAATCTGGCCTCAAAGCTCCTTGTGCAGCTATTCCACTCTCTTTTGATG
This sequence comes from Lacerta agilis, assembly GCF_009819535.1. NCBI lineage: Eukaryota > Metazoa > Chordata > Lepidosauria > Squamata > Lacertidae > Lacerta > Lacerta agilis. Next base: position 56,348,763 of record NC_046312.1, read on the forward strand.
CCTAGCATTCTTCTCTCACTGGAATTGCAAATGCGCTTTCATTATATTAATTTCACCCACTCCCTTTGGTCAAATATTCCACTCAAGTTAGATGTTATACAGTGGTACCTCCGGTTACGAACTTAATTCATTCCGGCGGTCCGTTCTTAACCTGAAACCGTTCTTAACATGAGGCGCGCTTTCGCTAATGGGGCCTCCCGCTGGTGCTGCGTGACTTCTGCTTGCATCCCGGGGCAAAGTTCACTACCGGGAGCACCTACTTCCGGGTTAGCAGAGCTTGTTACCCGAAGCATTCGTAAGGAGGATGGTACGTAACCTGAGGTTCCACTGTATTGTTATTTGGAGTGAGTCAAAACATGAGCCAGGGTCACATATAATACTACTAATGGGACCTTCCGCTACTACCGCGCCACTAGCGCACTACTTCCGCACGCATACCAGGGCATCTACTTCCGGGTTAGCAGAGCTCATTACCCGAAGCGTTCGTAAGGAGGACAGTACGTAACCCGAGGTTCCACTATATTGTGTTTTATTTGTTGGAAGCCACCCAGAATAGCTGGGACAACTAATCAGATGGGTGGCATGTTAATATTTATTTATTTATTTATTTATTTATCTATCATTTACTGTTTTCTTGCAACTACAAGAGTAAGTACCATTTAGAATACCTGTATCTTGCCCCATTAAATTGCACCACAAGGGTGAGATCAGAACAGCACTAGTTTTTTACTGTGCAGATTCTTCCTTCTTTCACAAAGTTTCAAATGAATAGGGCCAGTAGTTGTACATATAATTGTTTAGGAAGGGAAAAAAATAGGTACTTGTTTACAGTTCAAGGGTATTTTACACAGCACACCATAGATTTAGTGGTTCCAGTATGCAGTCAAAACGTTCTGAACACAGGACCTAACAATACTATGCTAGACGCCATAAACACCAGCTCTATACAAAATATAACACTGGCATGAATCTACCATTGAACATACGTGCAACTTTGGATGTTTTTCAAGCAACAGAAAATACTGACTATAGGATCATTATTTCATATACTTCTCATAAGTAGAGTCAAATCCAGGAAATAAAATGGCTACCTTTAATCTCATTCAAACCTTCTTCTCTTCTTCTTTCAAGTTCTTTTCGGTCATAATTTAATCTCCGCAGACACATAATGCCACACTGGAAACTATTTCTGTTAAAAGGTTAAAAAGGAAATAGGCATCAGGAAAATATGTTGAAATGCACAGACAAAATGCTTGTTAATAAAGACTATTTTAAATCTATTTACCTGTGAAAACTGTCAACCATTTTAAGTTGACCACGGAGATCTTTTTTAGTTAAATGGTCCAGCATTCTAGCATCAACAAGACATTCCATAAAATAGCTGCGATACTGAGGGAGCCCCAAACTGGGAAGCCACTCGTTGCCAATCCACTCGTGGTTCATATCACCATAGGCTAAGGTCTATTTAAAGAAAACCATTGAAGTGTAATATTAAATAAGGTGTAAAATATTTAGTCAGTGCCTTACAATTTCACACAAGAAAGAGGTTGTAGCTACTGAAGATGCAAAGCAATGTTTTAAAAATTAAAACCACTTCACACTTTATTTATACAGCAACTAGCATTTACTTAGGTGAACAGTGAAGAATGATTTGAAGATGCACATCGTCAAACTCTCTGATAGTGCCAGGGCTGCAGCTTCCTGGTACATTTTAATTCCCCATTTCAAACTTTGACCTGCTTTGCACAACTGGGTACGGCAAACAATGACTTAGTAAGACTGTGAGAACCTGCTCTTGGAGAGGAGCTGTCTCCCTCTCCTCTGGACCTTCATCCTGCTGCCTTGCACTGAGCAAAACTAAGTTCTCTCCTGACTTACCACCAGCTACAGAAGAGAAGTTTGTTCTTGGCTATAGTTCATGGTTAGTGAGAGGATGGCTTAACCATGATTCCTGGTTTGGATGATTCACTAAAGCCAAACTTTAGCTTACTCAGCATGGTGCAGTTGTAAAACTGAGTAGGGAGGGGCAAATGAGCTCTGAGCTCCCCTGCATGTTTGCACAGCCTCACTGAAGTCATATTTTGGCTTATCATACCATGTGAAGCCATCCCTTCACATGTTTACAATGTGGATCATTGGCATTGACCAGCTATGCAAAGTGGGAAGTGGCTGCTGTTAGAAAGATGTTATTAACTTATTTAAACAGATTTTAGTTGAATCTGAATGCGTTGTGACAGAAACAAAAACCAGCAAATGGCACACATTTTGTTGCTATGCTATCACAAGCCTGTAATGAACTCCGGGAGAACAAGCCTCAAAAGTAGGTAATATAATGCCAACCTCCATGCCAAATAATTTCTCAAAATAATTTTTGGGCGAGTTAACGTTTGAAATATTTACTCATTAATTTCCCCTCAAAAATGTTTTTCAATGTATTTAATTTTTTTAAAAAAATAAGTTTTCTATGGTTAAATAAACTTTGATGTTTTACACAGAAGGTTTAAAAGAAAAGTCTCCAACCTGAGCCCAGCTTCCTTCCACATCTTCCTGATGTTACGTAATTAGAAAAGCAAAAGAACACACAAATGTTAGTATTTGTAAGTTTAGTAATGCAAGAAAATTCAAGGTGATGGCCGCAGTCCAGTGTGCTAAAAATAAACAAATGGCAGAACTGTGCAAACCTGTGGAAGGCTTGACTTCAATAAACTTCTCAAAACAAGCATTATGGCTGTTGAAATAATATTTATTTATTTATTTACTTACTTACTTACTTACTTACTTACTTACTGAATTTATATACCACCCTATACCCGGGGGTCTCAGGGCGGTTTACAGAATAAAATCAAGATATAAAACCACAAAATACATAATAAAATTATGGCATATTTAGTATATGTATCCTAGCAATGAACAGTGTACATAATCCTTTCTGCGCATAAAATGACACCTCTGGAATGCGGCCATAATTGAAAGGCAAAATAATGGCATGCTAATTGTTAGGAATGCAAGCATCATGCATTCAAAGTTATGTACATAGGAATTTCTCAATTTGTGAAAATTGAAACACCACATGCTGCTTAGTTTATCCACACAAGAAGCAGCATTTAGCTGTAAACCCAAGTAAAATATTAGGCAACATCTTAAGAGTTCCAAAATCAATGCACTGATTTTGCCTTCAATGCACATAATTTCTCCCAACCCCATGATGACCTCGGTGGAAAAACATTTTACAGCATAATTATACATTTCAGAGAAGGTTAGTAATTAAAATAGGCCATAACCAAGAAGAATTTAGGTTACATTAATATTTCTACTCTTTTCAGAGACATTAAGAGGCACATGATTCAAGCACTCAAGAAGTGGGAAAAGCACTGTAAACACAAAAAGGTTCAGTGCTATAACTAACCGTTTGTGGTGTAGATGTAAGATTTTCCATTTCTTCATGTGTTACCCAGACATTTCCTGTGGTCTAATATGACCCCAAAGTGAACCAATCACATCCAATGAAAGGAAAGCAGTAACAAAGAGGAAAGGTTGCAGAATATATAAGCAACAGGTACATATAAGGAGCAGGCATGGGCAAAAGCAATGGTTTCTAGATTGTTAAGTACAGACTGATGTAAGATGCAAGCCTGCAGGCAAACATTTCCCTTCAAATAATAACTTAATGTATACCCTGTATTTAAGCAACATTAGAAAAAGTATAATTGCTCATAATATGACTTCTATGTGTACTCCTTACACTTAGCAGTGCCAAGTAATACTTTGGGATACTTCATTTTAGTTCCTTAGAATGCATCTATCCTTCTGATCAGAATACTGAAGAAACTTACTGTATCCCCTTATATACTATGTGCCAATTCACATGCAATGCCAAATCATGGTTGGCAGTACTTGAACAAGTTGTGTTTGTGTACTCATTCTTCCCCTTGCACACTCCAAAGCACTTACAGGTTTGTGGTAAGCCACAGATTTTTGTTACATCCGAAAAACTATGGCTTGCCTTTGCTCCAAATCAGGATTGCAAACCAGAGTTTAAAGATCAGTCATGTAACACCAAATCATGGCTGGCATTATATGTGAACCACCTCAGTTTAGGCAGGTTGCTTTGGAGACCAAATTATGTTTCAAATAGAATGTAATCAGATTAAGTTTATACATTATAATATAATACATAAATATACATAACATATATTTATGATAAGCCAAGAGCATACGTGACAATAATTATTCCATGAGCACAGGAACTCTGGATCCTAACATGAAATGGACCCTGCTTATTCTCTGTCAGCCAGTTTTCGTTCAAATCACTCTACAAATATAGCAGATATTCACAAGACGCAGTCACCATCACTCTCACTCCAGTCCCAAAAGGAGATATGCATATGTAGCCTATATGGATGGATATTTACATCTGTATGCACATCCACAGCACAGTATTTATCAAGGCCCCACTGAACTGGCTGACATTCTGCACCGCAGATGTAAAAAATGAAATGTGATTCAATTGTGGCAGGCAAAACAACCTGCCTTCAGCATGTGCCCCCACCCCACACAAAAATACAACACAGGTACAACTTTCTTTAGTTCCACGTTTTAAAGGGGATTGCTTTCATGTACTGTAACGTGCCTGAAACAGGGTGATACTGTATCTTTAAATAGTAAAGGTAAAGGGACCCCTGACCATTAGGTCCAGTCGTGTCTGACTCTGGGGTTGCGGCGCTCATCTCACGTTACTGGCTGAGGGAGCCGGTGTACAGCTTCCGGGTCATGTGGCCAGCATGACAAAGCCACTTCTGGCGAACCAGAGCAGTGCACGGAAACGCCATTTACCTTCCCGCCGGAGCAGTACCTATTTATCTACTTGCACTTTGACGTGCTTTTGAACTGCTGGGTTCACAAATTTTGGCTGGCCACGGTAGCCAACCAAAGGTTTGACTCCCTCCTCCCTTCTGAGTCCCAGAAACTGTGTGTGTCCTGGAAGAACACAGTAAAATCAAGCCCCACACCTCTTCTCCAGAGCCGGGAACACAAAGGGATCTCTGCTCCAAAATATTCTAAACTGAAATGGGGGTTGCTTTGCTGCTGTGCTTCCAAAGTGCTTTGAAAGCCTTAGAAAAGGAGCAGTACTGTGTGGATGATACTTGCCCCATTCTCCAGCTCCAAATTTGGGAGGCTGGAGGCTTGTCATGCTCAACAGAAGGACATAGGATACTCATCATGGTGAGCAAAATTGTGGACCCCTGCTTACAGTAACAAACATCTAGTTAAAAATATTAGTGTTGCCTAACATTTCAAGCATGCCTTTAAATCTTAGCATGCCATAAATGACCCCAAGGACCTGCCTAAAACTGGCACATTCTTCCTGCAGTCATTACTTTTTTAAGCAGTTACTAACCATAAGTTTTTTGCAAACTTGTTCCAACAGTTCACTTCATTTTGTCATTTTCTAAGAACTAACTTTATTTTTATTATATTATATTTGTCTTTTTTAATGCAGACCTCCACAAAAAGCAGAATTCTAAAAGATATGCTAGCTTCTCTTTAGTTAAGAGACATCATTGCTTCCCAACTTACCGTTCTTGATGTAGGAGGAGCAGATGGGCTTGTTAGTGACATAATCTCTTGAATGGCAAGTCTCAGCTTTAACCTATGTAGAGGGTTACTGATTCCAATTTCACGTTGTATTTCAGTATCAGATAAAGCTGACATTATAGCACCACTTTTCACATTTGCACGGCAAGCAGCTACGTACCAGGCTGGCATCCCAACCCACAACTGGCAAGGAGAAAAACAGGAAGAGAATCACCTACAAGTTTCAAGTCAGAAGCCATGCTGCACTGAGTTCATTATTGTAAAGACTCCTTACCTCTAACCAGACAACCACAGTTGGCCCATCCCACTGAGCAAAGGGTAAACCTTGCCTCCGGGCTTCCTCAAGCAGCTCATGCCTTTAAAAAACAGCAAAATATACTTGTGAAGTGCTTATATTTTCACTGATTGTCCTCCAGCGATTTCCCCCTTTGTTTCAGCAACTCTTATGAACACAGCAAATTGTCCAAGAGTGACAGCAGCATGGCAAGCACACTGCATGAGATAAGTAGAAAACATTAGAATAATGGATTGCACTAGACCTTTGGAAAGCAGAATCCATTACACTGCTGAAGTTCTTAATCTAAATTACTTATCATGTGCAGGTGCACTAGACAAGCATTACCGGGGGGGGGGGAATAGTTTCTACAGGAAGGTTTGGGCAGCCTCAATATGAAGGAGTTTGAGAACCTGTATTTACTGTTACCAAGAACCACTGACAAGTACAAATAAGTAAATGCATGCAACACTCTTTTGGGGTTCTGCTTTTTTAAGCAGTATGGGGAATGCTATCTTTTGGGAAAGTATATTAGTGATCTTTTTCCTTAAGAACTCTTATGGCATTGAGGATTCTAATGCATGTTCTCCAATCTAAAACATATGCTCATTTTCTAAATACACATTTCACACAGTGAAGGGAGAAAATGTATGTGAAAATGCTAGGGAGTATAATGGTAGATGAGCTGAAGAACTTGGCTGTTCTGATTCATTCTTCTTCGGTTGACAATAGCAACCACTACAAAAGCACAGTTCTGCAACACATATTTTTTTTTAAAAAAATCAATTCAAACAGTTTAAAATCAAATGCTAGAACTTAAGAATTTATGTCAAGAATTTTTGTTTGACAGCACACTGACAAGTTATGGCAGGATTCATGAATTATACCTAATTCATGAAGATGCTGACAGGATTTTGCTGAAAATGTTTCAGCAGAATGTTCTTTAATTTTCATCTTGCAAGGAAAATAATTCAAAAATGTAATGGCTGATGTTTAACACAAATCTTTTAAACAGGTTTCCCAATACATCACACATTCACATTCTGCATAAGTTAAATTAAAATCAACTTACCCTGATTTTGCACTACCACACCAAATGGAAAATTTAAAAGGAAATAAAGAAAATAAAATGTAAAACTAAAACTTGAAAAGCACTTTAGATAAAAGTGAGTATGATAGTGTATGGTGATGCACTATGGGTGAATAAAAGATAGACAGAACACTGACTGACAAGACGAGCAATGCATTTATTTTTCTACTTACAGGATAGCACAAAATGAATTTTCTCTAACAACTTTCCCCCTGTCCCACTCTGTACCCACGTTGTTCACTCAGGTCCTGAGACTCGCTGTACCAGCAAAGATTATTTATTTATATTATCATTTCAACTTACAGCTGTTTCTCAGTTCCCAATGCGTCATATAATAATAGTGATAAAATGAACAGGAAACAGTATTTTAAAAAGACAACAGCGCAAAGGCACCTTGAATCTCACCAAGAAATGCAAAAAGTTAGCAGAACTCTTGCAGAACTGGTGTAATTTAATCCTGTATGTAACCTTCAGGCCTCTGCAATCTAACCCTGCTGAAATTTCCAAGTCTCCTTCAAGTGCAGCCATGCACGCTGACTAATTTCTCAATTCAAAGCTGCAAATGATGATGCTATGGGAAAACTGCATGCAGACATGGGTATTTATGACTTCCCCCTTCCCCTTCTCTCCCTATGGGCCCCTAAAATCTACTCCAGAGGATCCCCCAACAAGGGGCGTTCTTAGCCCCTTGGCTGCCGGGGGCGGGAAGCCAAGAAGCACCCCTGGGGGCGGGGCATCGCGGTGCGTACGTGCGTCATGATGCCATGACGCACGCGACGCCCCGCCACGGGGGTGCTGGGCGGCGGATTCGGGAGACTCCTGAAGCCTCCGCCCGGCGGCGGCACCCCTTCGTGCTGCGGCTGCTCGTGCCTGCGTGAGCAGCCGCTGCACGAAGGGGTGCTGGGCAGCGGATTCGGGAGTCTTTGTGGGCTGCAAAGACTCCCGAATCCGCCGCCCGGGCTCCCTTGGCGGAGCGCAAGTCGGGGCAGGGAGAGGGACGGGCCAGCGAGGAGGGGTGTCCCTCCTCGCTGGCCCGCCCCTCTCCATGCCCCGGCTCTGCAAGCCAGCCAGCAGCGGAGCTCGGCAAAGAGGCAAGGGGCGGGCCAGCAAGGAGGGGTGGCACCCCACCTCGCTGGCCCGCCCCTTGCCTCCATGCCGAGCTGCGCCGCTGGAAGGGGGGGCTATTTTCGGCGCTGCTGGGGCGGAGCCGCAGGGAAGGCCAGCGAGGGGGGGTGACACCCCTTCTCGCTGGCCGCCCCTGCGGCTCCACCCCGGCAGTGCCGGAAATAGCCTAAAAAGAATTTTTTTTAAAAAAAAAAATATTAAACAAGTAAATTTGGAGGTGACGGCTGCAGGAGAGAGGAGGAGGAAGTTGTGCAAGTGGAACTCTGTTTTTTGAGCAGAACAGCAGCACTGGATACAATCCAGTATAGCCATCTTTCACTCTAGCTATTCCTAAAGGTTTAGTAAAACTGCATAATTTAAAGGAAAACAGCAGACATTTCTTAAGATAAACCTGGTTTTGTTTGTCATAGTTTTATATCCACTTTCTTGATTTCTTGAGATTTTTGGTAACAGGAAAATTCAACCCTAACTTGAAGCAACAGTTTGCAGAACATTCACTGTTTAGATATTAGAATTGAGGAGAAGTTAATACTTACTTTTTTTGCAATTTTCTATTTTTTTCTGCTTGTCCTCCCAATTTTCCAAGTCCCAAGCCATCCTGAGTTGAACTGTCTGCTTCCATTACACTAACTGCAAGAATGAAAAAAAACTGTCATGTAATTCTTGGAATTAATTTAAGCATGCAGCAGAATTACAGTAATGAATGTCATTTGTGTTTATTTCCAACATACAAGTTTGTTTGCAGTACAACAATGTAAAATGTTATATATACTTTGGGCAGGGTCCAGAATTAAAACATAGCAGTTACATTTGCGTTAGAGGAGAGAGAGGGAGGCAGGCAGTTTTTGTCCATTTGTCCTTCCCCCTGAAAATTTGCTCTGGAGAACTAGAGGGCTCTCCAGAGCAGAATGAGAAGGAATGATGAGGGATGAAGAGGGAATTAGTGGGTGCGGACCCTTTCTCCATCAGGGAACTTCCAGTGGATCACAGTTGGTCCCATGAGCAAAAATAACTCTTTCCTTTATGGAAGTGACTCTCAGGTTCCAACTGTATAGTCCAAAAGCCAGTAAACCATTTGTTTACCAAGAGACAATGAACAGTGAACATCAATATAAAATAGAAACACCTTGAGTAGTCCTGTAGCAATCAATTTCCTGTAGCTGCTTTATCTGATGATTTCAAAGCCACATAACAATTGAACAAAAGGACTTTCCTTGATATGTAAAATTGGATCCTGTATCATTGGATTTTTATATCTATCTGCTTTTCTACATCTTTATCATTTATGCTGATTTATACTACTTATACACCACTTGGAAATACTTCTAAATAAATCCATCCATCTACTTGAGCCCACCCCTAGTCTCCTTGACATATACAGTGGTGGATGCTGTGAATTGACCCAATGGGTAGGCAAAGGCCAGGGACTGCTTGGTCACTGCTTTGGGGTTTCATTGCAGTGAGGTGCAAGACAATGGTGCTTACATTATAAGCAGCACAAGTAGTACCGCATTTTGAACAGCAATCAAATAAATATAAAATGCTTACTAAGGTTCAGTTCTGGAAGAATCACAGTCATCTGCTTCAGATCAAAACCTTGCATTTTGTACTTCTGCTGAGACAGTCATCTGCATACCCAAGGAAGCCAACTTCCACTTATGCCTATACTAGCATAGGTAGGTGTAATCTGCATATCACACAGCTAGGACTTCTTTAACTTATACCCTATACAACAATTAGACTAAGAATTGCTGTGCCCTCTGTTCTAGGTACAATAATGCACCAACCTTGTCCTCCGCTCTCTTTGCTGATCTGTCCAGGTCGACCCTTTTCTTTCTTACCAAATAGGCGCCCGATTGAGGATTTTATCCCCTTTTTTTTAGGGGCTTTGTGAAGGGAATCTTGGCTACTATTACTGCTGCTGGGATTGCTTACTTGTCCATCTTGAGAACCTGTGGAACTGTAGAGCAGAGACAGTTAAGTCTATAAAAATATGCACTATACACATTTTGGGTTATATTCAACACAGTGCTAAGGAAATTAGTCTGTCCACACAAGTATTTCTGCAAAAGTGTCTTCAGGATTTTCTGTTTGTATTCTATTTTGTTTTGTTCTGTTTCAATTGTACACCACCCAAAAACGGCAATGGCTGGTATAAAATTCTGTAAATAACTAACTAAATAGCAAACAAAGGAAGTAGAAGTCTGAGGAGAAAGGGAGCCAAGGAGGAGAAAGGGGAAGTTGAGGAAACATACAGTATGAGCTGTTGGCAGTCAATGAGAAATCCTGAAGCTAGGAGTTTGCATCCAAGGACTCCAAAAAGCCAGTATCATATACTGATTTTACATTACACAACAAAACATAGGATGCCAGTCTTCAGTTTAGCTATATTCTATTTAAACATAACTTACTTTCTTAGATCTCTTAAATCTTCATGGCTCACTGTATGCAAGGCACCCTTATAGGTTCTATCGAAATGCAGAGATCGAGGTGAAGAGGGTGGTGAGGTCTCACATTTTATTGTAGCCTTATCATCTCTAACTTCTTCTCTTGAAACTGGAGACTGCAAACAAACACAATTTAAGTATTACTTCATCTCTAAGAGGCAGAGTACCCACAATAAAGATTCTAAGGTGTTATAGATTTTATAATTTCAACAGTTGCTACATCTACATGTTTCTCTGTTTCAACAAAGAAAATTTGTATGCAATGATACAATAGTTTGTTCTAACCAAACCAAGGTTTGTGTATTATCTACGGTCTGCCAGTTTACACAGAACTCATGTTTCTTGCAGTTATAAGCATTTGAAATAGACTTTGGTGGAATCTGAGACTAATTATGAAGTCAATGCCCAGAATTCAGAGGGGTATTTAAACAGATTTCTCTTCTCCATGGACATGCTTTGAACATCTGTTCCAAGTTCTGATGGTATGCATATACTGTTTTCTGGCATGGCTCAGGTTCCTTCCCACTTTGCTTTGGTAGAAGCCTGAAGTGAAGCACAGGACTGAACTTCTACCTGTTCTAATATCTGCTCTACTGCTACAGGGAATGTAAGGGGATTAATAAACCATGGAGAAAATACACAGGGGATACCTACTATGCACAATGCAAACATAGCTCTTCAGCTGGAAGGGAAGACATTCTAAATGGCAAGTGTGTAGACTTCATATATCCTTATTTGCCCCCCACCTTCCCTTAATAGCAAAGTGTTACCACAGAAATAGTACAGAGAGATGAACACACCTGGCAAGCTAGAGAGCAGTGGAGGTATGCATGGAGAACTCTTCGTTCTGGTCATGCTGATCAAAAACCATTTACATTTTAAAAATACAGTTTAATTATACTAGACTTTATTGTTCAAGATTCCACAGAGATTAATGGCTGAAGATTTACCTTTCTATGGTGTTTCCTTAAATCACTAGGCTGACAGAAGCATGCAAAGAAGAGAAATTAAGATAAAGCAGGTATTTTGATTATTCAAACTAGAAAGCATGAACACACGGGATGATTTTCGCAGTTATAAAACATTCTCTGGAAGAAGACAAGCCATATGCTCTATTTAACCTACTCATGGAATCATTGTTCAAACAGACAACTTCTCTATACTGAAAATATTTAAACATAACCCTGGAAAGCAGCATTTAAGATTGATGCAGACATAATGGGGGAATACCTTAACCATAAGCAAGGGATCACTCCAGAGTGTAAATTACCTTCAAGTATTGTTGCTGCAGTATCACATGTCACAGTTTTAAAAATTGGATTCTTAATGCTAGTTAAGCATTGCTATAAATGACTTTTTAAAAACAAACAAACACGAGGGACTATTTTTAGCTAATTTTCTAAAAGCCACAAAAATAAAGGACAGAAGTAGAGTGCTCTTCCTGCTTCTTCTACCACGGACCAGAATGTTGGAAACCTTCCATAAACATTGGTTTTGAGCCGAGTCCCTTGGAGATGACCAAGTAAATTCTCGTTTCTCCTGCTTGGAAGGTAGGAAATGGGAATCACAATCCCCTCCCCCTGGTGAACCTTTCATGTCAAAGCTGAGGGAAATGCATTGTAGAAACAAGGAAAAGGAACAGCACAAGCAAGAACAAAAAGAGTACCCAAGACCCTGGACTAGAGACCCTGGAGGGAAGCCAAGAGTGATGGAAAAGCCAGGTAAGAGTGGAGTGCAGTGTAAATGTGATTAGTTGCAACTCTATACCTAGAGTGGGTGGCGCTGTGATCTAAACCACTGAGCCTCTTGGGCTTGCTAATCAGAAGATTGGCAGTTTGACTCAGCACAATGGGGTGAGCTCCCGTTGCTCTGTCCCAGCTCCTGCCAACCTAGCAGTTTGAAAGCACACCAGTGCAAATAGATAAACAGGTACCATTGCAGTGGGAAGGTAAATAGCATTTCTGTGTGCTCTGGCACTCTTCATGGTGTTCCGTTGCACCAGAAGCAGTTTAGTCATGGCCACATGACCCAGAAAGCTGTCTGTGGACAAAAACCAGCTCCCTTGATGAGTGCCGCACCCTATAGTCGCCTTTGACTGGACTTAACTGTCCAGAGGTCCTTTACCTGTATCTTTTATCTCTACCTAGAAGGGTGTAGCCTTGGACACTTCCCAGGGACTCTACTCATATTTAACATTCATGGTAAGTTTCCAACATTCCATTCCAAATTAAGTGTGCGTGGGGGTGGGGGTGTCCAAGTCGAACATACACTAGACAACTTCTGATGGGTGGGTTAGGTGGCTACATGCTACATGCAAACAGTCTGAAATTTCTGATAAAGGTGACCAGTACGCAAACACAAGAATACAAGACACACAGAAAAATGAGGAACAACACAAGAGCTAATCATAGGGATTTCCCTCTGTGGTGTGTGGAGGAAAACAGAGACACTTACTAGCGTCATGATGCCTAGTCTGTCCACTTCTCGAGCAGGACTATGTGGCATTCGTCGCGGGGTGGAACGACCACTGCCAGGTGGAGAAGAGCCAGAAAGGGAGCCACCAGGAAAGGGAGGAGGAAGAGAGCTCAATGACCGAAATCGGCCAAGATTCTCTAAACTCCCACTGCCAACACGGCTTTCAATTTCCTCTGCTCGCTGCTCAGTGTTTTCCTTTTCTTCTTGTATCAGTCTAAAAATAAATAAATAAATAATGCAATTATTTTATGCAGTGTATCTGCCACAAAAGAGGCACATTTTATGCAATGTTATCAAAGTTTCACTGCCATCAATTAACATTTGCTATTTTCATCAGTAACTCAAGTTATGATATGAAGGCAGCTATTTAAAAGGATAACTAACTTGTATTAGCTGGTTTAAGGTTCTCGAACGACTTAGTTGACAAACAAATCGGCTCCTGAACGGCAATAACCCGGAAGTGTTCTGGTTTTCAAACGATTTTTGGAAGCTGAACGTCTGACGCAGCTTCCGCTTGAGTGCAGGAAGCTCCTGCAGCCAGTCGGAAGTCGCGCCTTGGATTTCAAACAGTTGTGGGAGTCGAATGGACTTCCGGAAATGATTTAAGTTTGAGAACAAAGGTTCCACTATACTTCTTTACAAGTCCTCATGAAAGGTACAGTATTACTATGGAATTCTACTGTACAGGTACTCATTTGGGACTGCATCCAACACCGTCCCCTCATGGACATAAATATCTTTGATCCAGCAGAGACTTCTGTGAGGAAATAAGATAGTGAGGCTATTTTTCATTTTGCCCCTGGCCTGCAGCCTCTGTACTAACTCCTACATTGTTCTCTGCATATATATCCCCCTGGGGGGGAAAATTCTTCAAGAGGGGCAGCTACTATTAAAGCTAGGTAGGGACATTAAATTTCCTTAAAGCTCTTTTTCATGAAAAGTAATTTGCTGCTTATCTTTAAGGCAAATGATTCAACACTCACAAAATAACCAAATACAGCAGATCTTAAATTTTTGCTCTGTGTTCACAGACTGGGTCCTTCATTAAGAAAAAGTAAAGATTCATGCCGTTTGGAGAAGCCATACTACTACCACAGCAGTTAGCAATAATCACATTAAGTTAATTTTTCAAGAACTCTGGCAAACTGACAATGTAGAAAAATCGTATCTATGTCCATACAAATGAAGAGCACTGGGTAAATTAAACACACCTATTGCTATAACATCTGTGAACTAAAAGAAATGAGAGTAAACAAACTAAACGTACACGAAGAATACATTCTCACATCAAATATTGGAAATTTAAGTTAATGATACAAATGTATACTGTACCTAATTTCATTGTTGATGGCATCCAACTGTTCCTGAAGCATCATGGCTAAAGTCTGGGCATCTGCCTGACCACTAGGTGACAAGATGTCAACTGAGCTGAATATTGTTTCTCTGTCATCCTCACCATCTGAGATATCAACATCGCTCTCAAAGGCTTGTGCAACATTTGCCAACACACTTGCTTGCTGCGCACGCTCCCAGTCTTGCTCATTAAGAGTCTGAACCTGTTTAATATACGTGATCTGAGTTTTAATTGCAAATTTCTCTCAATTAAGATATAGATAAGATAGACAGACAGACAGACAGACAAAGTCACTATGACTTAACTTACATGCTGCAGTAATCCATCAAGGCAGCAATATTTAGAATGCAATGAAACCAAAACAATTGTAATATGTTCATAGTCATTATTATTTCTATCGAATAAGATGTATAATAAAAAATCAAGATATAGTACATAAATGCAACATTATGTAAGTGAAACCAAAGATACTGTAATTCCATTAGTAGCTTTGGAAACTTCAGTTTTTTAGAAGGGAATTTTGTTTGTGTCATGACCTCATTCTAGCTGCCTAACAGTAATCAGCAGTGGGGGGGGAAGGACATCCAAAATTCAGTAATCCAGCTTCCCACAATTAACTCACAGTGTCAAAGCAGCAATACCATCTATTTATTACCGGTACTTCACACAAATAATCCAAATCCAGCACTAGGTGCGCAGCTTTAGCTGCTAGATGCAAGAATCTATGTAGGTCTCCAGCCAGAAAGAGATCCACATATAGTTTAATTCTATACATGGACTGAAATGACAATTTAAGATCATGACAAGTCATTAAATCTAGATAGCAGAAATAAATACAATCTTTGAAGTCAGGTCAAACAGTTCCAAAAGGGGTAAATTCATTAAGAAGAAAAAACCTGCATGTCACTTGGCTGTTCTGTTCATAAATCATGAAGTAAGAAAAAGAAAATGATCAGACCACTCTGTTCCTTCATAAAGGAATTTCAGGTGGAACTTCTACATATCTGAGTTTTTTTGATGAAGGACCAGAGGGGTCCAAATGAGTTAAGTAATAAATCATCTTTTTTCCTATTGTGTGCTTTTTGCTTCTTTTCAAAGTACTGCCCACCCCCCTTTTTTGTTTGTGCTACCCTGTTATTCTATTTATGGACAATTCTTTGACCCAGCAGAGGCTTCTGTGAACTGAAGGGATAATGAGACTATTTTATTTTCTTATTCCTCTTTCCCTCTGCCCCACCAGGGTGGGGTTTGGGGGGACTGTCCAGAACAGCATGGGAGGGCTGCATAAGAAAGGAGAAATTGCAAAGGAAATAAATCAAACACACTCCCTTTCCCTTCCATTCATGAAAGCCTCCGCTGGATCAAAAAGTCACAGTTTTAAGTCACATTTTGCAAGTAGTACTTTTGATCCACCCTCAAGTCTTTGATAGTCAAGAACTTCTTCAAACTTGTTTTAATATGGACCTTATTTTGTATATATACGTATCATTTTGATAGGCTTCTTGTAGCTTTGAGATGAAAAACCTGTGTGTTAAAACATGCTATTGTAAGAGTGCTTTAACAAAAAGTTCATACCTTTGAAGGTTCATCTCGCAGAGCTGCCAAACGTCCTTTTTGTGGACGTCTTAACACTGAGGTGTTATAAGAATCTGTTTGATTGTCAGCTATGGCTGAAGGTGCCAGTGGATATCTAAAATCTGGCACACTACCCAGATGTGGTCGACTGAAACCAGAGCAGATACCATATTATGCATTAATAAGAGGCTCTCAAATGTCAGTAATTTAGATGCAGACATTCATCTAGCAATACTTTGTAATGAAGAAAAGCATATTTGTTGATAATTATACCTATGATGAAGGGAAGGGCCTCTGATCCTCATCTGGTCATTTTCAGTCCTCATTGCTTCAATGTTTAGTACCAGTTGATCCTACAAAGAAAAGTAAGTAATAAATTCCTTTAACCATTATATATTTCTTTTCAAAACATAAATCACAAACATTGGTTTATAAGGTTAGTATTGTTTTGAATTTCTAATATCCAAGGACCATCTCAATGAAAAGTTTTTTAAACAATCATTTTAGTCAACTATACCTCACTTATTATTTCTAGAATGGCTCTGAATAACTGTGATATTTCAAAGGACAGGGGACTGGGTCTATTCCTCCCCGCACCCCAACAGCTGGGATGGCTAACCAGTTTTGGCTCAAGAGCCACATTTACCTTTGGGCCAACCCTCCAAGGAACCATATGCCAATGGTGCGTATGCCCACCCCAGGTTCTCACATGCACAGCTCCCCCTCCTCAAATAATCCATGCAGATTATCTGAAGGGGGTTATAGACCCCTCTTCTGTCAAACGATCAATCTGATGACTGTAGAAGGGGCAATATGTCAACGTTAGTACTGCATCTACTACATTTTTTCTTTTTGCTACCTCCACCAACATCAGTGGGATCTGGGGGACGGGGGGACGGGGACGGGACCAGAAAGAATTACATGGGGGAGGTGTAATTAGGCACCCCTACTGTAAAGAGAAAAAACCCCAGCAAGTTTCTGGGAATGTCTTAACAAAGAATGACTCCATTACAGATGTATGCTTTCCAGGCATTAGTGATCCTTGGGCTGTTGCAGCATGATCTCTGGTACAATCAACTTCGAAGCAGGCATTTTTTTTTAACAGTTGTGATAATTTATTCTTTTTCTCATGCCTAATTTTGTTTCACTGCTTTACAACCATGGTATAAGTAATGCATTTCATTTTCAGTCAATACCTTTTCATTCTGAAGCTCCTCAACTTGTTTCTTAGCATGTTCAACTTCCCGAACAAGAGCATTCTGGAACAAAATTAAGTTCATTAGGACTTAAGAATGTGACCCTTTGCAATACTTAGCATTTTAAAGTTTCTAAATACTACCAAAAATTTATAGATGTGAGCACCTGCTTGTTTAACTCTACTTGTTTGCCTCTTTGGCTCAATTTAAGATACACAAGCTCTTGCACACTCTCCTTACATAAAATAAACATTAATTTAAGAGAACTGCATATAGTTCTTTATCACCTGGTTCCAGGGTGGTGTATAATAAAATATGCTTAATAAAAGATCTATCCATCAATCCATCTATCTACAAGAAGTAGCCAAAGCTGTAAAATCAGAGCAGCAGATTGCAGAGCAGGAGCCTCACCACCACTGTTTTAACCTACTTAACACAAAAAGTATATTCCTAGAAGTTTCTCTGCCCATCAAAAAGTAGTAGTGTTACCACAGCTGTGACTAGACATCCCCACTGTTTATATAGTTCTTTCGCAGGCTCTCTTGTCTTGCCATAAACAGCAGGCTAAATATCCATCAATAAATTGGTAAACCACAACTGAAGCTGCTGTTGCATTTCAAGCAACATTCATAACATTCACAATTACTTTATCTTCCAGGGCAGCCATTCTTTCTTTAAGGTGAAGCTGAAGTCTCTCATTGGATTCAGACAAAAGTTTATCAACGGTATCAGATAAACGTTTATTATGTTCTTCATTCATTTTCTCTCTTTGTCGAGCCTAGATTTTGGGAAGTGCGGAAAAAGGGCATAATAAGAAACAAAGTGTATGAGCATTTGTATACATCCAAAAGCAAAAATTACAGAAGTCAACTTTTTTTGTGTCTCTAATTTGTAGAAGTAGTGGAAGATCCCCAAGTTATTGTGCTATACATATTTTTCATGATACCGTAATTTATAGCAGAATATATCTTTGCTTTTCCAGATTCAAGCCTGAGCCTGCTCTAAAAAAATAGCAATGTGATTCTGAAGAATATTTATTATGATAGTTTCCAGAACTTTTAGCCACTGATCATTTTGACAGCAGCTGTGCAAGAGGTCCTTTCACTAAACATGTTCTCTAATTAGTTATTAAAAAATTTAGTTACAGATGCTGACATTGTTCTAAAAAGCCAATTCACCCACCAGTGCTATTGAACATTCAAGGCCTATGCAGGTACTTTAAGTATCCAGTTAAGATAAAAGCTTGCCCATTCAGTTCACTTTATGACGAATATAAGCCTATACTTTGCATTGCTAACCTGAATTTTTTTTTTCAAGTTTGAAAGTAGGGTGAGGGGAGATGGTAGTCATAGTGCTTTAACATACCCTTAGCAATTCCTGATTTTTCTCCTCTAGCTGGGCTTCCATCTGCCTCAATCGTTCTTCAATGTTACCGTGTCTTTCTTCAGCCTATTATAAATCATACTGCTAATTAAAATTTGAAAATTCACCCAGAAAAACTATTAGCAAATCAGCATTTTGTGATTTATCCAGACTGCTACTTCTGTTCACACACTGCAATGGAATAAAATACATTGAACACTGTTTCTTCCCTACTACCTTTCATTTTAATGGTTTTAAAAAGCCATGCATGCAGAAATAAGGATTAGCATCCCTTGTACAAATTTCACCTTCCTTAGCTTGGATTATGTTCCAACTGTTTAGCATATTTAGCTGCAGAATTCCCAGGAGGCAAATGTCAGGTAACAAAAGACAATAGGGAACAGGAGAGGTAACAACAACAACAACAACAACATGAAGACTATAAAAGGATTATAAAATAATCCATTTGTAAATATTGAGCATAACATTGCTTAAGGATATAGTTTACTCCACCAGGAACTGCAGAAGGACTTTATAATGCAACACCTACAGCTGACACAAGAGTTGCTCAAGCAACCTCCAGACTATAAAAACATGAATTGTTTTATGTTACAGAACTAAGAAATCATATAAATATAAAGCACCATGTCAAGCTATTTTATTAACCCAGCTGGGGGTGAAGGGTGAGATTAGAACTAAATTACCAAGAACAAATTACTTCCACTGAAGACAGTTTCTCACAGTACAATGTATCACAGCCCTACCTTTGTAAGTGCTGCGACTCTCTGAGCCAGCTCAGCCTCCACCTCTGGCAGAGTCTCTGCTTTTCTCAGAGTCTGCTGCAATTTTTGCTCAGCTAGTTCCAGTCGCTCCTGTAACTGCCTGCTCTTATCTTCACTCTAGCAAGGCAAGAACACCATTAATTTACTTATAACTAATGCTCCATATATTATTCCAAATGTTACTTTCAAAAGCTCCCTTTATTGGTACTGAACAGTCATGTTGTGAGAAAATTTGTGTGAAATCGTGGGAATAGTTTTCATTAGCTTCCAAAATCATGGAAGTTGTCTCGCACACAACATTGCTCACATATGCAGATGATTTTCATGAGCAACATATGAACATGGTCTACTCGTTTCAAACGGAAATTCAGAAGTTCATTTCCAACAAACAAAAATAACAAAGGATGGAATGCTACTGTAAACAACAGAATACAATTTTAAAAATAAAAAATAAGCTCCTAATATCATGTTCTGTTGAGTTTACCAATGGCCATCTGTACAGTATACAAGCCATTTTTCTGGTTATAGTTAGATATATACAAAACATACAGACTAAATAGTTATATCAGCAGCAAACTGAATATTTTTACCTATTGTGCAAGTCACTTATGAAGTGAAAGGCAGCCAAATTTTCTTAGATTATTTCTTCCTCCTGCTGTCCCCCAGGTGATATCCCTTTTTTTCCTGAGGAACCCTATTGTGCAAGTCACTTATGAAGTGAAAGGCAGCCAAATTTTCTTAGATTATTTCTTCCTCCTGCTGTCCCCCAGGTGATATCCCTTTTTTTCCTGAGGAACCCCACCCCAGAAGCATTTTTTTGGGGGGGGGAGCAGGTGGTGGGAAAGCTCAATTGCACAAGTGGCCTTGTTCTCACACAACTGTGGCATAAAACCAATTATTTAAATCTTTGTGAATGCATGGCATTCTACCTGCAATGCTGCAAAATTGTCTCTTTCATATTTCTCATATCAAGTATGTTAAGCAGATTATGGGGAGCTATCACAGTTTGATAAAGTTTTGCTTTATTACTATAAGTAACAGTTTCTACCTGTCGGTGCAGAGAATCTTTATTAGCAATTTCATTTTCAAGTTTATCATTGAGGTCATGCACAGATGTAGCTTCACGTTGTGCAGCGAGGTAGCGTTTTTCAAGGGTTGTGATTCGCTCTTCCATATCTTCCTTTTGAGCCATTGCCTAAGTTGTAAAAATTGTAAGGAGATTAAGGAAATACATAGTCCCAAAGTGTTAAATAGTCTCTCTTCATTAAGTGTGTTTAATAGACTGTCTTGAGAGATCAGGCATGGAAATGTAAGAGTGATCGAAAGATCCTTTACAAAAATTGCACCTTTCTTTTACTTCGTGGATCTTGACACTATGCAAGTTGCCAATTCTTACTGATCTTAACAAGTTCAACATCAAGATTTGCAAAAGTTTCCAATCTATGATTTATCAGGTGCCAGCCTATGCAGAAGTTAATAAAAACAGATTTGGAATTTCCCCCCGATCAGAACATTAATTTATATGGCTACCAAATCAAGATTCACACTGCATGTAAAACCTAGTTCATACAGCCAACTATAAATACAAGTTTAAAAATTCCACTTGAGAGTTTATTAAAACATGTTTGCTCAATTCTTCCGTTAAGTCACAAACAAAACATTTTAAACTGACATTTCCTTACCTCTCTTACATCTCTTTGCAACTTTGTGTTCATTTCTTCAGATTTTATTAGATCTTTCCTAGCAGTATCAAGATCTTCTTCCAGTTCTGCTACTCTGTTAGAAAGGGCCGTTATACGTTCTTTCATTTGAGCCTGCTCTTTAGTTTGCATCTCTATGACATCTTGAAGTTCTATTACTTTAGCAAGGTCTTCATCATGACTTAGAGAGCCATTGGAAGATCTCTATTTGGAAATAAAAAAATTTTTAATATAAGAACAGTACAATATGATGCACTAGATACTACCGTAATTTTTCAAGTTAAAGCTATCATAATTCAGGCATGATTAAAGGTCTGCTCATTTACTACTTTCTAGGAGGAAACGTTTCAAAGGGGTGAGTCTCTGGTCTCACTGCCAGAGATTCAAGAAAGAAAGAGTAAATAAAATTGAAACCATGTTTATTTGAAAATGGTGTTTTCTGTACCACAAACCCATTACCTGAAAAGATTTGGAGCATTTGATCAGGAGATGACAGAGACAACACATTTAAGTGACGTTTGTATAAAGCTGCTTTCACTCACTACTTTCTCATCGAAATGAGATGATGGTGTAGGTGCAGTAGAGACCCACACTGTGTTTAAGATTTATTTCCCCAGAAATGATGAGTGAACAGGCCCTACTACAAGACCAAGGTTTCCACCTACCTTCCCATTAGTGCTAGGTGCATTCTCCTGATCATGATTAATATCAGGCATCCCATCAGCTTGAGTTCTTTTCTGATTGTTCTGTTCTTTCAAAATCATTAACTGAAAATGAAATTAAAGTATTGTTTCAGTTATGGTAATAAAGGATATTAATTTAGAAATTAAAAAGGAGCAGTTAACAACACAAGCAAAGAAATAAATTCTGCATATATGAATAAATAGGGAACAGATATACTACCGTCCTCAATTTTAAAGCAGAACTGGGAACGATTTCTATAATCTATTTAGAGGATATTTGTCAAATGGTGAGCTTGCCTTTGAGGAGTACTCAACTGTCAAAACAGGAAACCTTCTGCAAAATAAATGATCTATGACTGCCATTTACTTAATAAGTGAATGGAGTTGGGTGAATTGGCTCTTAGGACTGACTGAAACCTTGCACAGTGACATGTCCACAGCTGAAAAGCTTGCATTTAGAGAAGACTCCATGGAAAACGTATTCCCAACATCACCAAGCTGCACAAAGTCCCTATCCTGTAGAAGTCAGGGAGGGGTGTTTCTAGCTAACCCACCCTTTGCCCTTGGGAAGACTTCTAAGAAGCTGCTGCAGGAAAGGCACTGTGAGCAACATCAAGGGAAGGGAGTTTCTAGGACTAAGGTGAAACTCCCTTGTTATTTTTGTATGGATGCTGCATGTTATTTAAGTAATCTTGTTATATATTTATAGTATTGGAATGGGTTTTGGGGTATGTTATTATATTTTTGTTTTGCTATGTATTATGAAATTGTTACCGGTACTATTTTATTGTTTTCCTATGCTATGATTGGGGGGGGGGGCAAGGTTTGAAATGCATCTGTTTCTTTGTTGTAAGCTCCTTTGAGTTTGAGGGGGGAGTTGTCAGAATGTGGCATACAAATAGTAAATGAATGAATGAAGACACACTGTTGCACAACATTTGAATCATTGTTTAGAATTCACAGCAGGACCAAGAGATGCAATGGGAGCATTTCACTGATTCTAACCCTTTTATTTCAGTCATAGTTCTTTGGGCCCCCCAAAAAGTCAATAGCTTCTTCAGAGCTGACAAGATGAGTTTTTGTTTTAAGGAAATGACCTACCTCCTTGTGTGTAGTACCCAGTTCTTCCTCCAACAAGCTACATCTTTCAAGTGCTACTCGTAATCTTTCCCTTACCTAAAAAGATAGAGCCAAGGTGTGAACACAAGCAATTCCAAAACTAAACTGTGCAAAAGTTTTGATTTACATGCTGTTATATATTTATTTTTGGCAATGAACATTATCTTTTAATTATTAAAAACAATGAAGTAACAACCGAAACATTTCTTCCAATATCAATGGAATGCCAAACAACAAGCAGCTTATGCAAAATCAATATGGAGCCAATATGCATTAAGAACTCCTATTCCATTTGCAGGCAATGAACCTCTGGCTCAGACAAGCTTAAGAGTATAGTATTAGCTATACTATAGAAATGTGGACTGGTAACAATATCATGGTTAGATAGGATGAACTGATTTTAAATATATTAATTTTATCATATTGTATTTCATCTTTCTTGACTAAACAAGTATAGTGATTGGTTGTTATAACAATTAAAATATAAAAGTTTCAATTAATTGATATGTCACCTGTGAATACGCTGTATAAACCTTATGGGTCTGGATCCAATAAAGCCCAAGCATAAGGGTAAATCCTGATCATGTAGAAGGTTCTCATTTCCACAACCCAACCCACCTACAGTCCCTTGTTGTTGTTCAGTCGTGTCCGACTCTTCGTGACCCCATGGACCAGAGCACGCCAATCTTTCACTGCCTCCCGCAGTTTGGCCAAACTCATGCTAGTCACTTCGAGAACACTGTCCAACCATCTCATCCTCTGCCGTCCCCTTCTCCTTGTGCCCTCCATCTTTCCCAACATCAGGGTCTTTTCTAGGGAGTCTTCTCTTCTCATGAGGTGGCCAAAGTACTGGAGCCTCAACTTCAGGTCCCTACACCACATCAAAAGTCTTACTCCATGAGCAAATGTCTGCTCACAATTCTTACAATCAAAGCCACCGTCCATGGCTTTTCTACTAATGAAATATTTGCTTAAAGACAAGGTGTGCCGTCTGATGTTAGTCACACTCAGAAATAAATAATAATTGAAATAAATGAACTTGTTTATTGATTTGAGTAATATTGCTTACTCAAAAGACTAAATGCTCGGAACTTCCCAAAAGCAAGAGATGGAAGCTACTGAACAGAATACTGTTCTCTATGAAATGGGAAATAAGGGCACAGTTCAACCAAAGTTAAGGATAAGCCTCTTCTGAAGTCATTGGGACTTCAACTGCTTAACTTCAAATTTCACAATGCCTAGCCATACTGTTTGATAGAAAGTCATCTATAGTCATACTGAACTGGATCCATAGGAAAAGCACACAGGAGGCAACTGGATGAATTCCCTGCCTCTCCGTCTCCCTCACGACCCCACTGTTTTCAATGATCCCCTTTCCCCTAAGCCCCCTATATCACAGCTCACCTTTTCAGAAGTGTGTCCCAATCCTCAGAAGGGAAAGAAGTCAGGAAGGGGACTTGAAGAAGCTAAGCTCTCTCTTGCATTACCAGGGGTGGCCAACTTCCAAGAGACTTTGATCTACTCACAGAGTTAAAAACTGGCAGTGTTCTACCCGGTTCAGGTCAAAGTTGTTGAGCTTTTTTTAAGGAAGGAAAGCCCTGTTTTGGGGGGTTCATGTAAAAGTCGTTGAACTTCTTTAGGGAAGAGGAAAGCGACGTTGAGCTTTTTTTTAGGGAGGAAAGCCCTGTTTTTGGTGGTTCAGGTCATTTTAGGGGTGCAGGGCAAAGATGTTGAGATATTTTTTAGGGGAGCCAAAGTTTTTTAGCTTCTTTGGGGGGAGCCACTGATCTACTGGTGATCTACCACAGATGTCCAGTGATCTACTGGTAGATCATGATCTACCTGTTGGACATGCCTGCATTACAGCATATACGTCTAACAGTATTAGGCTAAGCTGCCCCCTCTGCTCTTCCCACTTCTTTTTTTCCCTATGTCACAATTTAAAAGTGGCACAGATCCCACCCACCACCCAAATGCATTAAAGTGTTTTCATTTCCTGTCTCTTCCCCTAGAGGGAGGAAGAAACAGAACGAAGCAAAAAGGGGAATGAAGAGATGAAAAGGGACAGGAAAGGCACCATAATAAAAAATTGTCACACTCCAATTTGACATTGCCACCACTTTCCTGGCATCTATATTTTGGAATACACAGCAGTGCTATCAAGCCTCAACTGAACAAAAGTAGAAGGCAAATATAATTTTTACTTTTTCTGTTTGTTTTACCAAGGGGACTGCCTCAGAAGACCAATGGACTGGCTGACACCTGCTTAGAAAGGTAAGCTAGTTATAACAAGGTAAACTTACAAAGGTAAGCTAGTTATTAGCAAGACAAACATGTTTTACTAGTCAGCCAGCTATTTTTCCACTTGCATTAATTACTTACGTGAGTAATGTTGAATGACTGACTTTTTTACACTAATGCTCTTAGTTTGCCATAACCATTTATTATACATTTCTCAAATAATAAACAATGCACTCAGTACATTTACCTTTTCATCAAGGGCTTTGTGGTGTTCAAATAGGGATTTTAGTGCTTTGAGAACTTCTACTTCACTAGAAACACCTGCTGGAGACTGAGCCTGTCTCTTCACTACAGTCATTCTAAGAGATCGCTCATGCCGGGAGACAAGACATTCCAAATGCTCTAACAGCAGCTGAAAAATAACCAAAATTTAGATGAGGAAAACAGATGAATTCCATTCTAAGCATCTGAAGAGAAACGCTTTGCTATTGTTTGAAAATAAAATCATGATGCAATGTGTACCCCAAACCAGCAATGAAGGATGGATTGTTTATGACCACACGAGTTACAGAATTCTGCTTGTCTTAAAAATGATCTCTTTGAACTTTGATTGCCTGAAAAATTGTGTAACCCAGAAAGTTTCACAGCAAATTAAACTGAGAAAAAACCGTGTACTTTGCTAACCAAAGAAAACATGAAGACATTTTCTAAAGTTTCCTTTTTTCCTCAAGTCAGATAAATAATTTATTTATTTTTACATATATCAATGCTCTCTTGTAACCTCAGCCTTTATAGGGATTCCTTTAATAGGCAGGGAAGCTTCTCACTAAGGATAAAACTACACAATCTACCTCTACATGTCTTATATCCTCACCACTTCAAATCCACTGCAATGCTTAGCCTTTCCTAAGAACTGCCCTCCCCAGCTGCTTTCCTCCTTGCAGAGGTCCAAGATCCATGGCAAGTTAATTGCAGAAGTCTCCTTCCTATAGAAGGATAAATCACCTGCAGTGTTTTTAGCTGAGATCCAATAAGTTACTTAACTAGTGACAACAGCAAAATTTGAGCATCATTTATTCTTGTATTATGCATGTGTTTTTCACAAAGGATACAGAGTTCAGCATTATGAGAATTTAAGCTCCCATGTAAAACCGGCTAACCCATGGTCCTTCAGCTGTTGCTGGACAGCCTTCCCCAACCTGGTTTAAAGAGGCCAATTCCCTCTTATCTACAATATACTATATCCTCCCACCAACACACACACACAACACCAGTGTGGTGTAGTGGTTAAGAGCAGTAGACTCATAAACTGGGAAACCGGATTAGTATCCCCGCTCCTCCACATGCAGCTGCTGGGTGACCTTGGGCTAGTCACACTTCTTTGAAGTCTCTCAGCCCCACTCACCTCACAGAGTGTTTGTTGTGGGGGAGGAAGGGAAAGGAGAATGTTAGCCGCTTTGAGACTCCTTAGGGTAGTGATAAAGCGGGATATCAAATCCAAACTCTTCTTCTTCTTCCAGAAGTTGCAGAAGCCACTGAGAATAGCTCCCTGTTAGGCCATAAGGGTTTTTTATCCCTACTCTCTTTCAGTTTACAGATATTTACTCCTGAATACTGGGAATTTCCCCAAATAGACAGGAACTGCTACTCTGTTTTTTGATGGCTCTGCCTTGCTGCTAAATTTGTTGGTGTGGTATTGCCCAAATTTGATGAAATAAAGAATGACAAAATTGATGATTACCCAAGAGGTCAAAAGATGATCCCTAAGATCTTGAGCAGTGGTACATTTCATTCGGCTTTATAAAGGAAATCCAATGCCACTTTCAAAAACTACTTCCCAGATTCTTTACACAGTTGAATCACAAATGCTCAAATTATACTATTATTACCATACTGAAACATAAGTGGGTTACCGGTAATCCTGAATAACTAGAAAGGTTCAATGGCAAGTAATCAACTGCGGCACTGACTACCAAATATAAATTCAAACTGATTCTCAAAACTATGCCTGGAGGAGTAAAGATGATGCGATCTCCAAGAGCTACCAGCCCAAACATGCAAGCTTTTGGTTGCACTCCTGGGGATTTCCAGAACTCAGTAAAACAGTATGTTTAGCTAATAATGTTATATCCGAAGTTTACAATGGGCAATACTGGCAAGAAATCATACCTGGTGGCAATTTATGATTATGATTTCATTCTGTAACTCTTAAGTTCAGCATTCAGAAAAATGCATTTGACTGGTAAGGACAAATTCATACTTTATCATACAGGAGTCATATTTGCTGCATTAACACCAAAATTCACTGTGCAGAATATGTAGGTACAAAAGGAAGATACCCATCCCCACACATGCAGTGGGCATGCACCCATGAGCCACTCTACTACATTTCCCAGCATAAATTCATACAGTCATACCTTGGATCCCGAACGCCTTGTGAGTCGAACGTTTTGGCTCCCAAACACCGCAAAACCAGAAGTGAGTGTTCTGGTTTGCAAACATTCTTTGGAACCTGAACGTCCAACATGGCTTCCGCAGCTTCTGATTAGCTGGAGCTTCCTGCAGCCAATTGGAAGCAGCGCCTTGGTTTCCAAATGTTTTGGAAGTCAAACAGACTTCCGGAACGGATTCCATTCGACTTCCAAGGTACCACTGTACAGTACTGGGTTAGTTTGCAATACCAGGCAATAACACTGTTTGGTCATCCTTGGGCTGTTATACTTCCTCTTCCACATACATATTCACAATTCATTTGCTAACTTCCTGGTTTGCAGCATTTTTAGCTTAATATAGCTTGCATATAACATCTTACTTGTTATACGTGTTGCCCTATTAGTGCAGTATGTGGCTTATCTGATTTTGATTTGATGGTTGTATATTTATATAATTTATAATTTATTTATTTATTTATTTATTCTTTCTTTCTTTCTTTCATTCCTTCAAAGCCTTGCACATGCCAAACATACACATCACACAGAAGCACCATATTCAGAAAGGTAAGAGCATAGCTAAAGGTTCTATCCATTCACTTCCCCCTTTAATTTAAAAAGCAAAGTCAAGAGCAACATTGCATGCAATAGCAACAAAATGATATCAGATAATTAACTAACCCTTGTATTATTTCGTTCTGCTTTCAGTTCTGCAATTTCTTCTTCCCTTTCAAGGAGTTGTTCTCTGCAAACATTAAGTTCTTTAGTAAGTGCCGCAAACTCCTAGAATCGAAGCAAACAAGAATGAATTCATTATTAATACATCCAAACAAATGCATTATGTTAGGCAACAAATAAAATAAAAACAGCATTATGCTAAGGTAATCCTACTCTCACCTCTTCTACCAACTTCAACTTTTCTAGAATGGTAGAATATTAATGCTAGTAATAAAGTTAGCAAATTAGTCCTCCTGTCTCCCACCACTGAGCAAAATGAATTTCCCACCTGCTGCTAAACCATTCTGTTCCATTTAATAGCCCTGCTCAGTGCATCTTGCATTGCCATTACATTTCAGGGCAGGCCTACCCATTCAATCTCCACTGCCTGTCTGCAAAACTCAGCTATAGGTTTTCCACTTTAAAGCAGGCCGAGACTGCTAGCAAAGAAGCCATTCACCATTCACTTAACTACAACCCCCCAAACTCACTTCCAGATGGAAGCACAGTCTAGGAGCCCTTGCTAGGGAGAGAGGAAAAAAGCACCCAAAAAGAAAAAGATTAACAATTGACCTTCCTGCCCACTTCTTAGCTACACCTTCCTTGCCTTGATTTATGGTAGAGAAACATCTCCTGAGTTTTGAAGACATCTGGTGGAAGCAGAATGTGTGTTCTACCCTATGTTTGTTGTCAGGAGTCCATGTCATCAAACACCTGCCAAGGTTATTGCCTCAGCAAGCTTTCTGGTCCAGTTCTGCTCCTCCTTGCTGTTGCTGCACGGCCACCAGTCCTCTCTAAGTGAGCAAGCAGTGACAAGAGGAAGAGGAGCGATCTCCACTTCACCTTGTCCACTCTCTCATGCTAGCTATCTAGACTGGACCAGGAGAAAGAGGGTTAGTATATGAGCAACAGTAACTGAAGGCCAGAAGAAGTATCCCCACTTAGGGGATCTTGCTCAAAGATCTACCAAAACCAGAAAAGGACAAGCTCCACAGTTACAACAAAAATTGGCCGCACGGTTGTAACTCTTGCCTCCTTTTGTTATGGTCATAGTTAGGCTTGCAAAGGATGTCTTAGGAAAAATAATTTCCTAGCCCTAAGTTTGGGGGGTGGGGAGTCTAAGGATCATATTTTAGGAGAATGATGGACAAACCTAGAGACAAAGGTGTGTGTGGTCAAAGGCAAAAGTGGGTAGAGTAATGGATATGCCTCTTAACCTTTGTACAGTAAGGTATCTCCCAGTCACACAGAAGCCAGGGGTTTGTAAATACACCCACCTGCCTCAAGGAGGGTATGAAGGAAGACTGGTGAGGGTTGCGGCCCATTGAGAGTTCCAAGGGCCACATACAGGGTGGGGTGGGGTTGGAGGGTCACATTCAGCAGCTGGGCTTGAGGTTCCCACCTCTCTTTTACAATAGGGATGTATCCTATGTTGCCGTTTCAGTCGCACCATAGACACTGAAGATCAAGAAGGTGATCAGGAAAGCATTTGTGGACCTCATTCAGCTATCCTATGTAGAAAGTTTATATAACAAGGCTGATCTTTACTGCTGTACAGGTGGTGGCCTTCCATTCTAACTGACGTTATAAAGGATTTAGCTCATGCCCCTACTTCCAAGATATTTCTTGTCTATAGTCTTTCAGATTCAGCTGGACTCCCCCTTGTTCTTTTTTTTGGATAGTTCAGACATATTTTTTTCTAGAAGGCTTCTGTTTCAACTAAGTAGATAATGTTTCTATCTAATGACCATTTTATCTGCTCAGTTTGTCTCTCTTGTACATTAAATGGCTATTTTATTAAGTGTTATTGTATTCTATAGATGACCTTAACTGTGGCAAGCTGTCCTAAGTAATGAATATGCATATACATTCCATCTGTGTGAATATATGGCCTGTCACTTTAATATAGAAAACATTAACACACATTCCATATAATTTACAAATACCAATTTGGATGGCAATGCTTCTTAGACTTAGATGTAGCTTCATCAAAGTAGTAAGACCACATTATTTAACAAACATTTTATGACAGGGTTAGCAAACAGGGTGGCTTCCAAGTGTTGTTGGATTACAACTTCCATCACCCCTGATCATTGGCAGAATACTCTCCCAATAGTGATTCAGCAGGCACCTTTTGTGACAACTTTTAAATGCATGCTGAAAATTTTCTATTCTGCCAGGCCCACATAGGCAGTTTGAATACATCTTTCCACAATGGATAAGTGATGTCTGTTTCTAACTTTTTAAGATGGTTTATATTGTATAGTTTTATGGTATATAAACATTTTTTTATAAATAAAGAAAATCTAACCAAAATGCATGCCTCTCTTTAGTATGTATATGTTACAAGCAGAAAACAATGAATCATGCATTAAAAAAAACTAGAATCTAAGATTATAAAAGCCTTGTGGCTAAATTTAAAAGTCATGCACGCTTTCCCTTCTTTTTTGTGTTGCTTTATACCCTTCAGTTTGCATCTAGAATGGGAGACTTCCAGCTCATAAGCAGCCAAATTTAATCTGCACCTTCAATCTGGCATCTGCTGGGTGAAAACCCCTTCCATGAGTGCAAAGGGACTAACTAGATTATACTCCTAAAGTTTAATACACTAGCAAATTAACAACAATATACTTTGACCCTAAAGCTTCTCTAGTCACATATGAACAAGCTGTAAATGTATAACAAGAACATGGATGGAAATGCCATTCTGACAAGCATTTGAATAGCATGCAACTCAAAGCAATATTTTTTTCAATGTATTTCAAAATACATATGTTGCCAACTAGGCAACAATGCTTCTTACGATGACTAAAAACAAATTATTGTAATGTTTTCAGTAATAAACCACATCCTGTGTTGTATATTTCAAATATGCCTAGCAAGTTATATGCACATGCAAGATCATTTACAAGAGCGTTCAAATATGCATAGCCATAAGCACATGCAAGATCATTTACAATAGTAGATTTACAATAGTAGTAGATTTCCTTAGTTTAACTGGGGTGATTGTCAAGCTTCAATAGATTTTCCTTAGAAATGTTAGTGTTCTATTATGAAACTGCAGGTCCAAAATTAACTGACTGAATGAAACACATTTGAGTGTAATCTAAAATATATTTCCTCAACTTGACTGAAGTGGGGATATAATATAGGGCAGTGTTTTTCAACCTTTTTTGGGCAAAGGCACACTTGTTTCATGAAAAAATTCACGAGGCACACCACCATTAGAAAATGTTAAAAAATTTAACTCTGTGCCTATATTGACTATATATAAAGTAATTCTCTTGAATTTTTCAATTTTTCCAACGGCACACCAGGCAACATCTCGCGGCACACTAGTGTGCCGCGGAACAGTGGTTGAAAAACACTGATATAGGGTAAGTTGAGGAATGTGCAGGTAAAATTAAATTTATTTATATCTAAAGAGTGGGGCTTGTTTCTTCATCTTTCTGACTGAATTTTTTATGAGTATTTATGGCAACTACTTTAAACATTCTTCATTCTTGCTATCTTGGAAATTTGGTTTTAGGATTACGGAGTCTGTAGCACTCTGTATCTAAAGCATTACAACACTTCTGGATACAAATGTTTTTTCCAGTACAAAAGCTTGGTATACATTACTGGAAAATGACAGCACTACTTAGATGAATGAGCTTAAATTAGCTTCCCACAACTTTCTGACACCATATTGGAGACAGTCATCTGTCCAAGGGTACTTCTTGGATTTACACCAGATGCAAACAGTAGAACCATGTGTCATTCTACTGCTTGCAGATGCTTTGCATATTTTTATTCAATTAGACTTCTGACTTTATCTTTACAGATAAAAATAAGCATATCTCATGAACTATTTTAAGAACACAAGGATATCAATTACTTATTTTTAAAAATGGACTCTTTCAAAATGAACAGCAAAAAAAACATACTGTTGAACAGTTGAAATACTGTTGTGCATACAAATTAGGTAATTCCAGGAAGCATCACATAATCAAACATGCTTTCCCACAACACATTCCAGCTATAACACAGGGCAAAGTTGCTGCTAGGGTAGGATTGACACACTGGACAACTGACAGTCTATTTGATACCAGTCAAATATTATCAAATATGCCAAGAATGTCACTGTTTGGATGTCAGCTGACCTTTTGTACAGTATTTCACTGTGCTGTCCTCTGATAGCAAGAGGGAGCACAGCCTCTAGCATTCAAAGACTCAGGGGCAAACCCAGTAGCACAGCAAATCTTTTCCCACTACCTATTATAACATTACATTCAAACAAGAACACAAATAGTTATTACTACCTAGAGCAGAGGTTCCCAATTAGCTGATTTCAGAGGACCCCCTCTTTTTCAAAAGCCAAGCATCGGACCCCCTACTTTTGAAAATTTTGCTATGGTAGTTACCTCTACAAAGCAATTTTTTGAACAAAATGTGGGTAACCCCTAATAAGCAAAGGATTTTAGTTATACTAAAAATCAGACTAAGGCTGAGCGATATCTGGCTTGCAACATTGTGATATATCAACAGCTAAACATCGCAATATTCTGATATATCATGGTGTTTGAAATAGGAGATTTCAGGCGTGAGGATGAGGGAAGGAACAGCCGCAGAGATCAGACAGGTGGGGGGAGGAGAGAAAGTGGAGTCACCTCCACCACATGGTTTGAGTGGGAGGGGGTGGGGGTCCATCAAGCCGTTGTCCATGGGGCAGCCAGCGGTGGCAGCCAGCGAAGACGCACGTCCACTGTGGCTGCTGCTGCTTTCCTGCTGACTGAGAAACACTGCTTCACCTCAGTGCCAGGGGACGGTAGTGCCACAGTGCCTTGAAGTGAGGGTGATCAGCTGCCCTGGTCTCCCTCAGCGTGAGGGAAGGCAGTTCAGATCAGCGGTGCCTTGAAACCAGCTTCCCTGCTCTCCCTCGCGCAAGAAGCAATATATTGCTGTGTGTTGCTGGTTCAAAATTGTTGTCATGGTGTGATTTCAAATATATTTTGGCCAATATATTGAAAAATTGCACAAAAATGACAAAAAATTAGTTGTGGGGAAGGCAAGGGATGGGACCATGGGCCGCTAATTGGAAACCACTGACCTAGAGGATAGAGTATAAGGCTAGGAACAGGGGCACTTACCGTACATTTAAACCTTTACTCAGCCATTACTCATTCAGCAATCACATGCTCAACCTAACCTATACCATAGATTTTTTCCAACTATTAAACTAACAGGACAGTGGGAGATCCATGTCCACTACCCTGAGCCCTGTTAATGTCATAGTTTCACAGTAACAGCTATTTGGTTTTTGTAATTAACTACGGTAGCTATCTAACCAGCTGGTGATTATCTTCTTTGTTCCCATAATGTTAATCCCTTTAAAAAAAATTGTTTGACAATACAATTGTTTGTTTGTTAAACCTGTTTTAAAAACCCCAGTCAACTGATCAACAGAAAACCTCTTGTTCTATTTGATGGCCAGGAGTATCGTCTCAAAAATCCTCTCACCACTGCAAATATAAAACTATTGGAAAACTTACTAAAAAAATGCCTGTGGCAACTACATTTTTCCTTATGAATGCATTCTAGAAACAAGTATGCTTTACATATTCTAGTGGCCTACATTTGACTTTTCAGCACCAAGAGTTCTGAATTTCTCATTAAGCTTTTTCTCCACAGTTCCCCTCAGTGAAATCGAATGGTCCTGGGGCCCATGGAGAAAAGTATGCCAGGATTTCACAATAGAAACATTCACTCTCCTATAGTGTGTTTTGGTTGGCAGCTGATCTTGTAAGGCTGTATGCATTTATCTGCAGTACTTGTGAGCAGGGAACTTTCCCTAAATCACAGCTCTGTTCAATGCACACTGCAAAGTAGAATATACATATTAAATGAAATACCCAGTACTTCTATTTCAACAAGTTCTGTGTAGGAAAAAACAACAACGGCCCACCTAATTTTCAATGATTGCATTTCACTCCTAACTGACATAACTGGAATTAACTGTTCTGGGATACCTCTTCCTTCTACCCGCTGTGCCAGTTGTTTAAGATTCTTTTTTCAGATTTCACTAGAATTCTGCATTGTTGCTGAGACATCACAATTAAAAGGCAATGACCATTACATGCATATTGAAGACTAAATTATTTTGAGGTAAATGTTGCTGAACTGTAAGCTTCTTTAAACAAGAACCTTTTTTTGCTTTTTGTGGAATGCCAAGCACACACTGTTTAATACAGTAAAGCTAGCTGGCACTCTGGAATTAAACTTTCAGACATTTTGTAGATTTAACACTTGCCAAATACAAAAATAATAATTTTAAAATGCAGTGTTTAAGTGCTTGCTGGTATGTCTAGCTACTTTTGATGTAGCTCCTTGTTTCTAGCTATCCGAGGCAATGCCCACTATCAAGCACATAAAAAATTAGACATCTACAGAAGGAACAGAGCAGCTGACATGATACTTTGAGACAAAGAACAGAAAGGATTCTAGTGCTACTTCTAAAGTTTTGTTAATACAACAATTAAGTTTATTTAAACTACGTTAAACAAAACTTGCTTCTCAAAAACAACAGGCAGAAGGATGGCAACTAAAATACTTTAATGACTTACAAGCTGCTCATGAACTGTTCCAAAGTGCAAAAAATAAAGAGTCATCACTTTGAGTGAGGCAGAAGATCCAGAATTCTGCTACAGGGTTATGCAATATCAGGCATTTGTAATCAGGAGGTTGGTTAAATGTTTTATTGATGTTTTCAATGTTTGGGGACGCAGAATTAAGAATATCTTGTCCTAGCTGTTTTTTTCCACAAAAGACAGGAGCATACAACTTTGCCAGTGATAGTAGCTTTCAATGCATGATGACATTCTAAATTGGGTGCAAACCAATTAGATTTTACTGGGAAATGTGCTTTAAATATTGCAATTAGGTGTTGACACAGATAACATCTGAAAGTCTTCAAATTGCTGAAAGAACTTGGCCACCCTGTAAGTTGTAAACTCCCATCTACATTTGCAGCTTCCAAGTTCATTACTACTTAGAATGCAAATGCATTTCGTAACCTCCAACTTCATAAACAAGAATTTAGCCACCTCTTTCAAGGCAGTTCAAAATGTACTCAATTTAGCATCCCTGTATACTTGTAAGCAAGAAAATTTTCGGCACGAACAGTTCCTGAAACAAGCTGTGTAGTTATTTGGAGGTGTAAGGTTTAGACTGTGTTCATCACTATAATCATTTTTATCTCCAATATCTAATATAATGTAATACCTACAATAGCTAGAATAAATGTTGTGTTTAAACTTTTTTTCCATATTTGGCCCAGTGCTTCACAAAACTACTGATGACAGAGCCACTTCTTTCCCCCTCTCCTAGAATTAGAACACTTTACACTTGCACCCTAAGAAAATATTATGTTTTAGAGAAGGGGTGGACAACTTGCTGCTCTCCATACATGATGTTGGACTACATCCTATACCTGCCCCAGCTGGCATAGCAAATGTTGACGAATGATTAAATTGTAATTTATCAACAGCAATTCATCAACAGCTGGTAGTCCATTCATTATAGTTAAGAGCAAGAATTATACACCATCAGTGGAACTGTCCTTACACATTTCTGCATGACTCACTGTTCTGGGATTATCACCTAACTAGAAGGAGCCATGCCTAGAACAGTGACTCATGCAGAAACTTAATAGAAAGCCTCCTCTAAGTATGAGCTATTATGCTGCTTCACTACATTGGGAGGTATTGAATTGGCCAAATGCATTTAGAACCAATGTCAGGATTACATGACCTGTGGAGGCCAAATGGAAGGAGGCAAGACTAGAGCAGTCAAGTTTGCAAAGATGAAATAGGGAACTGAATCTGTCTTTGGGTTCTTTAGGCTTAAAAGAATATTTAATTTCTCATAATGCAAAAACTAGCTTCTCATAGCACACTACTGGGCCCTGGCACCAGTGGCAGACCTACATTTTGGGGGCCCTAAAGCTTGAACCAATATGGGGGTCCCTTCGAAACCAGCCACAAGGTCTGGGTAACCACTGTTACGTTCTTCAATTGAGTTGTGCCATGACACATCACCACACCTTTACAACATCTGTGCTACTGACTTTCAAACTTTGAGATTGTTGTAATATATACAACACAAAATTGAGTCATGAGACTCAATTAGGACTACTAGACCCCATTTTTTTAAGCAATGTGGACTAAAGTCACTTCAGAGCTCCCTCTGGGATTAGGGGCCCTGAAGCT
This sequence comes from Lacerta agilis, assembly GCF_009819535.1. Taxonomy (NCBI): domain Eukaryota; kingdom Metazoa; phylum Chordata; class Lepidosauria; order Squamata; family Lacertidae; genus Lacerta; species Lacerta agilis. The sequence continues at coordinate 56,385,173 of NC_046312.1, forward strand.
TGAGCTTCATTAGTTGCATAGTAGATCCACCCCTGCCTGGCACTCTGGGAATTCCTGCTCTGCCCTCATGAACAACATCTGCATGTACCAAAAACGTAAGAAGAGATGTGCTGGATCAGGCCAAAGAGCCATTTAATCAAGCATCCTGTTTCCCCAATGGCCCATCAGATATCTAATGGGATTCCTGCAATCAGGAAATGAGTACAACAGCATTCTCTCAGACGCTGTCAAGCAACTGGGATTAAGAGGCATACAGTCTCTGATACTGGAGGTGTTGTTCAGTCGTTCAGTCGTGTCCGACTCTTCGTGACCCCATGGACCAGAGCACGCCAGGCACACCTATCCTTCACTGCCTCTCGCAGTTTGGCCAAACTCATGTTAGTAGCTTCGAGAACACTGTCCAACCATCTCATCCTCTGTCGTCCCCTTCTCCTTGTGCCCTCCATCTTTCCCAACATCAGGGTCTTTTCCAGGGAGTCTTCTCTTCTCATGAGGTGGCCAAAGTACTGGAGCCTCAACTTCAGGATCTGTCCTTCTAGTGAGCACTCAGGGCTGATTTCTTTGAGAATGGATAGGTTTGATCTTCTTGCAGTCCATGGGACTCTCAAGAGTCTCCTCCAGCACCATAATTCAAAGGCATCAATTCTTCGGCGATCAGCCTTCTTTATGGTCCAGCTCTCACTTCCGTACATTACTACTGGGAAAACCATAGCTTTAACTATACGGACCTTTGTCGGCAAGGTGATGTCTTTGCTTTTTAAGATGCTGTCTAGGTTTGTCATTGCTTTTCTCCCAAGAAGCAGGCGTCTTCTAATTTCGTGACTGCTGTCACCATCTGCAGTGATCGTGGAACCCAAAAAAGTGAAATCTCTCACTGCCTCCATTTCTTCCCCTTCTATTTGCCAGGAGGTGATGGGACCAGTGGCCATGATCTTAGTTTTTTTGATGTTGAGCTTCAGACCATATTTTGCGCTCTCCTCTTTCACCCTCATTAAAAGGTTCTTTAATTCCTCCTCACTTTCTGCCATCAAGGTAGTGTCATCAGCATATCTGAGGTTGTTGATATTTTTTCCGGCAATCTTAATTCCGGTTGGGGATTCATCCAGTCCAGCCTTTCGCATGATGAATTCTGCATATAAGTTAAATAAGCAGGGAGACAATATACAGCCTTGTCGTACTCCTTTCCCAATTTTGAACCAATCAGTTGTTCCATATCCAGTTCTAACTGTAGCTTCTTGTCCCACATAGAGATTTCTCAGGAGACAAATGAGGTGATCCGGCACTCCCATTTCTTTAAGAACTTGCCATAGTTTGTTGTGGTCGACACAGTCAAATGCTTTTGTGTAGTCAATGAAGCAGAAGTAGATGTTTTTCTGGAACTCTCTAGCTTTCTCCATAATCCAGCGCATGTTTGCAATTTGGTCTCTGGTTCCTCTGCCCCTTCGAAATCCAGCTTGCACTTCTGGGAGTTCTCGGTCCACATACTGCTTAAGCCTGCCTTGTAGAATTTTAAGCATAACCTTGCTAGCGTGTGAAATGAGTGCAATTGTGCGGTAGTTGGAGCATTCTTTGGCACTGCCCTTCTTTGGGATTGGGATGTAGACTGATCTTCTCCAATCCTCTGGCCACTGCTGAGTTTTCCAAACTTGTTGGCATATTGAGTGTAGCACCTTAACAGCATCATCTTTTAGGATTTTAAATAGTTCAGCTGGAATATCATCACTTCCACTGGCCTTGTTGTTAGCCAGGCTTTCTAAGGCCCATTTGACTTCACTCTCCAGGATGTCTGGCTCAAGGTCAGCAACCACGTTACCTGGGGTGTATGAGACCTCCATATCTTTCTGGTATAATTCCTCTGTGTATTCTTGCCACCTCTTCTTGATGTCTTCTGCTTCTGTTAGGTCCTTTCCACTTTTGTCCTTAATTGTGGTAATCTTTGTACGAAATCTTCCTTTCATATCTCCAATTTTCTTGAACAAATCTCTGGTTTTCCCCATTCTGTTATTTTCCTCTATTTCTTTGCATTGATACTGGAGGTAGTGAACAGCTATTGTGATCAGGAGCCACCAATAGTTTTCTCCTTCGTGAATTTGCCAGCATTTATTTTATAGCCACGCAAGTTGGTGGCCATTACTACATCTCATGGGGGCTTACCTGTGCAATATGTCAGGAGCGTGGAACCTTTGGCCCTCCAGACCTTGCTGAATTTAAATTCATTTCATCCCTGGTCATCAGCCATGCTTACTGGGGCTGGTGGGAGTTTAAGTTCAGCAACATATGGAGGGCCAAAGGTTCCCCACGCCTGCACTACATGAAGCACTAACTACTGGTACATACTTTTGCCTGTCCTGAATCTTTATCAGGTTCCATACTAAAAAGACCCAAATGTTGTAACTTTTCTTTGTAGGGGAGTTGCTCCAGCCTCTTAAGAATGTGGATTACTCATCAACAGTGGGAGAGGCCCACACCTGTGTGAAAAGATTCTTCCTCTTCAAGAAACAAAGCAGTGTATTCCATATCTCTTTCTAATTGTGTTATTTAACAACAGCTGTAATGCAAAAGCATACAACATGGCCATAGAGAAGTTTACAAGTTTTAGAGAGCTCAATTCATGCTGATCTGAGCCATCATGAAAGAACACAGGCAGGGACCGATTCTAGAAGCAGGGAAAACATTTGTAGGTTGTAACACATTGATACCACAGGGCAGCTTCAGCATGCTCACAGCTTAGCTGGCATGGTGTAGGCCTAAATAGAGGTATTTTGGAGTACTTGTTGATGGCTGTGGACAGAAAAGTCTTCTTTCCCATCAGAACTTGTGTAAGTAAGGGGAGAATATGCCTAAACATTAAAGGGATCTATGCCACAAAGGCTAAACGAGTTCCTACATTTAAACAGCTTACTTGCTGTGATTCAATTTTCTTTATCCAGGGTACAAAAATTCACAGCAAAGCCTAGTTGGAGAAATTCTAAATCAAACAAATCAATCAAATTATGGAAAAAACAGCTTAACTATTTAAAAAAGACTACATAGGAAGCTTACACTAAGAATTTTTTTCAGTATTTTAGAATATATTAGAGCTTCATAGCTATTTGGACAAATGTATTGCATGTTCTGCACTGTTAGAATAACATGAAGAGACACTGATACAAGGGCAGTCAAGCCTTTTAAAACATTTTAACATTCTTTTCTGCAGAGTTCATGTTATGTGTCACAAGCAAATCACTATAATTAGTCGTGTAACAGCAATTATGATCATTTCTTTTACAACAACTTAATCAGTACTGCTTGAGATTACTCATCCTGCAGGCCTATAAAGAAGTGCAACTCTCTATGCCTACAATTTAAAAAACTGTTTCACTAATTCCACAGCCTATTTTAGTAACTGCATGTCTAAAAAATAATAATTTTCTTCATTTTTCATTCACTTGTAAGCAGGTCCATGCAGGGAGGTGCAGCCAGGTACACTTGCCCCAGGCTTCCAAGGTCTAAGCCAGCCAGGAGGCCCCGTCAGGGACCATCTGCTTTTTTTGTTTGAGTTGATAACTTTATTCTAACAAGACTCCTGCCCCTGGACTCCTGCCCATGGGCCTGCTTTTAAGTACAGGTGCAGGAATATACCATGTGTTGTAGATTAAATAAATATATATTTAGTGGTGAAATGTATCATTGTAGAGCCAAATACATAAAAACTATTTAAACTAACTTTGATGCAGTAACAAAAAACAACACATACCCCCAATGACTTACCTATGTATTCAATACATATTAGATTTGCACTTAATTTTAAGAGGTGATGGGTACAGTTTTAGTTGTTGCCATTTTTATTTTTTTGGGTAGTCAGTTATTTGGCTTGTTTAGCTGTGTGTGATTATGAAAACATGTAAATACTTCTTTGGGCACTGAGCACCAAGTTAGATAAGTTGCCTCAAGTTTCCCTCGTGTCATTTTCCTCTATACTGTATATTAAAGAAACGAATAGCTGAGTATCCAAACAACATGACACATTGAGAGTCCCCTTCTTAGGTTAAAATTAGACATGTGAATTTGATTCATCCATCAACTTATTTCCTAGGCTTTAAGCAGCGTTCAAAACTCCCATTGTTCTAGGCGTTTTGCGACAAGGAATTTCATTAGCACGAGCAGTTTCTGAGCTCTGAGCACAGTACTGTGCCTAAGATTTAAGATTAAAGCTGCAGATTGGAAGGAAAGGAAGACCTTTTTCTGCCTCCCCACTTCCAGCCACTCTCTGAAGACTGGAGAAGAGACCCCCTTAAGAATATTAGGGGGGCGGGCAGGGGAAGCGTGTATTTGTTTTTGCAGTCTTCAGATAAGGAAAATGAATATAAGATTTTAGTTGCAGTTCATTCATTTTCAGCTTTGTATTCTTTTTATAAAAAGTGTGCCTAGACATTCCGTTGTTGCACCCATAACCTAGGTTTAAGGTGCTATTTAGTTCCTAGGTTTCATATCTCAGTTTCTAACACTGGTTTTAAGCATATGTTTTTATAGGAATGGGCACAAATTAGTCTGGAGAAGCACTTCCATTCCTGTCTTCAAGCATTTAAAAAACATGCTTGCCTTTAAGACTGAGGCACTGTTAGTGCGTGATTCCTTAGATTGGATGGATAGGAGGTTGCCTGCTCTTGATGGTGTTACACTCCTCTGAAGGAGGGAGGAACCAATAGGATTGCCTCTCTAAATCTTCAACTTCCATGAAGCCAGCCATATGCACATCCAAATAAGTCCAAATGCTAGAGTCTAGCAAACAATGTATCAAAATTCTCAGTGTAATGCTATTTATTTATGAAAGTTATCCCAACACTAGGGATGGGGAACCTGAGGTTGTCTATACAGTGGTACCTCTGGATGCGAACGGGATCCATTCCAGAGCCCCATTCGCATCATGAGCAGTGCGTATCTTGAAGCGCCGCATCTGCGCATGTGTGTCACGCGATTCTGCGCATGACGTCATTTCGTGCGTCTGGGCATGCGCAAACCACCGAACCCAGAAGTAACCTGTTCCGGTCCTTCTGGGTTCGGCACGTTCATAACCCACGCCAAACGCAACCCGCAGCGGCCATAACACGAGGTATGACTGTATGTTACTGGACTCCAACTCCACTTGCCCTTGCCAGCATGACCAATTGTCAGGGATGACACATAGTTGCAACCCAATATCTGGAGAGCCTCAGGTTCCCCACCACTGCTTTAGATAAAGTTGTTCTAACAATCTCTACAGCAAGCAAGAATGCCAAGTGGCTTCACCATGTTCAGACTTTGAATACAATCAAGCTCTAGGTTCAATTTTCAGTATCTAGTTAGCATCAGTGAAACTGGATTTGAGACCCTTTGTTACACTGATCTACAGGGACTATTTACTTTCTGATCTGACCCAACATAAAGAAAAACTATTTCTGTTTTCTTGCTCTTCTTGTGCTGTTTTTGAGTGCTGATTATTTTAAATTGTAATGGTGTAGAGTTTGTTCCATGTCCAGTGGAGTACCAGTGTTAGTCTCTTAAAACAAAAACAGAGTCCTGTTGCATCTTTAAGACAAATAAGTCAACAAAAACTTACGTCAGAATAAATTTCTTCATCTTTAAGGTGCCACAGCACTGTTTGTTAAACGTATTACTGTAATCTCATGCCAATTATTAGAGAGGTGTTGTCTTATACAGTGGAATCAACTTGTAGCATACTTGCCAAGAGGTTGGGTGTAGTTGGGCTACTTGCTTCTTCATTTATACATATACAAACAAAAATAAAATCCTATTGCTTTTCTTCTTTAGGCAGTCTCCAAAGTAACTTCTTAAACTGATACACCCTCCTTCTCTCCCCACCCCCCACATACCCAAACATATCCCTGTGGGAGAGAAAGCCTTAAATATTCTCTTCTAACAATTATATATAACAAATGCATTGTGTTCTCATTTAAGACTACAGCCAAAATAAGGCGCTTTTCTCTGCAGACTCTGCATTCCATTAAAGCTCAACACATATGTCAGTATTTAAGTGGCAGCTTTAAAAAACACCAAAAAATCTGAAGAGACTCGATACTGAAGCAGCACAAGGGCAACAAGTAGTTAACCAGATCCAAATCTCAGAAGTAGGTATAATGGTTCAGTTAAGAAAGGAACATAAGGAACTTTTTAATGGGAAGGGCTATAGCTCAGCAGTAGAGAAGAGAACATGCTTTGCATGCAAACGATCCCAGGTTCAATCCCCAGCATCTCCAGGTAGAAGTGAGAGAGACCCTTACCTGAAATCATGGAGAGCTATTGCCATTTCCTGCCAATCAAAGGGCCTGAGATTAGTCAATATTGGCAGAGGCTCTCTGTTTAGATTGTTGGATCACAAGCCATTTAGGGGTCCCACCCAAACACTCATCCATCTAGTGTAGCATTGTTGAAAATGACTGCCAGTGGCTCTCCATGGTTTCAGATGGGTTTCTCCTTGTACTACCTGGAGATACTGGGACTGAATATGGGACATTTTGCATGTACTCTACAACTGAACTCCTATATTAAATATCAATTATCTGTTGCTATTTCTCCTGGCATTAACTGGAGGGATTCTATATTACAGAAGTCTTAAATTTATTGTATGCCAGCAACTGCCTGAGTCAACTACATCTGGTGACCACAGACTTGATCCAAAACCCAATTGAGCTCTGAAGCTCACACACCTTGGGACCAGTAACTCTTACAGGTGGGTTGGGCTTTTTCTTTATCATGAGAAAGAAAGGGATACCCTAGTGCTCGGGTGGCTAACTATTTTGCTAGAGAGCCTAACAGAATAGTGTCTGGCAGCTGCTGTTAATAGGATAGCCCAGCCTCTGACAGGAGAAAAGGACACAAAGGGTGCAGGGGTGGGGCCATAATGTGCTTGTTTTCTGATCTATAGAAACCTGACTGCAAACTATGATTGCTGCTACAACTATCTCCTGGCACAGAGAATGATCAAGATGACAATTTCTTAATATGGAGAAGAACAGTGGTTCACTATGTTTGACACCTCTAGATTCTCCCTCTCCCACTCTCTCCCCTCCCAAGAAATAATGGGGACACAACCAGAATTGTAGTTTTTTAAAATCTATAATCCCTCCAGTTGCTGCTCAGATTCTATATGTGCTTAATTCCACCACTCTAAAGATGAACCATACATTTCTTTAAGAGTAAAGCAATTCACCTTTAATGCCAATCAATTCTGTCAATTTACACTACTACACCAGCACTCTACTTACACTACTACAAACCTTACACAAAAGGTTTGCTTATTTTAACCTTAGAAATCTTGCTGGCCACCTTGATTACAAACTGTTATTTCGAAAAAAGCTAAAAAGCCACTTAAAGCTAAATTTACAAGGTTCTGAGAGTCTATCCTGTAACAACAGTGCACTATAAAGCAACCTTCAAAGTTTTCCTGCTCACATTAAACTTTTTGTCTCATATTTCCTATATTATTTCACTAAGCCAAGGAAAAAATCATGCTATGGGGTCTTCAAAGTGTTTCATTTAACTCACATGTTAATTCCTGAAGACAGTGATCTAAAGTTTAATGATATCAAAGTTTGCTTGTGTTTATATATATATATAAAACATACCTGTGGCAGTGCAGTATTAAGCTGTCGCTGTAGAGAATCCCTTTCATGACCAACTTCATGCAGTTTACCCTGTGTTAATGCTAGTGTCTCTTGAGTCTCTCGCAGTGTGTCCAAAAGGCGATCTCGTTCCTCCAACATGGATACCATTAATTGCTCGAAATGGGAATCAGCATCTGACTGTAGGGGGGAACCTGAACCATGGCTTCCACTTCCCCCTGAGGGAATCTCTGCCTCACTGATAGTTGGCATCACCTCGCACATCATCTTGAAATGAAATTTAAGACTTATTTAGTTATATCATTAACATGGCAAAAAATACAAATCCAGGGTAACAGAGCTTTTATGTGCAATGGTCTTCCCCGATGACATAAAGTACCCCACAACCTCATTAACTTATCTGAATGTAGCAATTGAGGTTTGTTCTCCGTGTCTTTACAACTGTGTCACATCAAATAACGTTTATGAGCTAAGTATAAAACAAATATGTATTACTAGTACAAACTGCTAACACAATACCTCATTTTCTAACTTGCTACTCCTAACAAGATTCTTATGCTACATTACCTATAACCTGACAAAACCAAATGCCTTTAAAGTCCTCAGATTCACTTAACATAATTGTTCAACACACTTTATCCTGTCAAATTTTATTAGAGGCAAAGGGGTGAATCACCCACATATTTGTGGGTGAGAATAGAAAATCTAATCTGCATTACAAGTACAGAACCACAGGCAGTAGTTATTAAGCAATGTAAATACGTTGATTTAAAGAACATGCATCTTATCCTGTATCTGCTACAAAACTTATAAGCAAGCTTATGATGCATATAAAATCAAAGATCTACATTAGAACTACAATCAATTATATGAAAAAATAGGTACCTCCAGGTTCTTAAAACTGCCCTCTGCCCTCATGAAAGCTAGCTAGGTTTTACTGTCTACATGAGCTTATTATTGTAGCTGCACAATCTCCATTACAGAAATTTGTTGCCATTAAAGTAGCATTAGAGCCTTTTTGCAGTTGGATGCCGTCATCAATTAATAAGCAGGCAGATTCTTAGGAAGTACAACACAAAAAGCAACCTCATGAACAAACAGAAGATCAAAGCACTAACAGCAATACAGCATCACTAGACCCTACAATGCATCACAAAAAGCCACCATGGGAACAAAATACAAAAGCATCAAAGCACATGTTAAACTATTTTAATAATAGTGACTATATAGCTCTTTAAGTTTTAATATGTATGTGGACATATACACTTCAGTACAGCATTACAAAATGTACAAAAAACTGAGTAAATGTGTCTGTTCCCTGACAAAACTGAACAGCAACTTTCTATTAAAGCCAACCAAATTAAGCAGTTCATCTAATAAAGTCCTTTATCCTTCCTTAGATGTTCATAAAGACTGAGCTAAACATAAGCAAGCTATTTTCTCAAGGGCCATGCAATGGGACCAATTCCACTCCCCATACGTTTATGATTATATAATGAAAAACTTCATTTATAATTCTTAGGCATTAATGAACATAATCAAAATGGAATGTATGTAGTTACTTTTCTCTTAGTTTTCTCATGTTTTATAGCTGCTAACTAAAATAATTTATAAGCTTCCATTGTTTCATTTACCTTGGTCGGTGAACAAAAAAGGCTTTGCCAGAGGCCAAAATTTTCCAGCAATATCAGCTCTTTTCAGCAACTCGGCATGATTTCCAAAAACATTTCAAATGGTAGAGCAGCCATCCAGCTTGACTACAAAATCCATTCATTAAATAATCCTTGAACCGCAAACAAGAGGATAAAGAATCTTGCTTGGAAAAGGAGATGGTCCAAAAGGAGCAGCAGCAGCAACTAGATAGGTCCTCTGGAGTAAAGAAACAGATACGGAACAACTCACGTCTTCAAGCAAGCTCCCTTCCTATCTAATCCTGGCTTACAAAAAAAAAAAAAAGCCAGGTTAGGAGAAGCGTGCGACCAAAAAAAAAAGGGCCAACTGTTTTCAGTGCTTCTAGGCCGACAATCAATCAACAGTGCACAGTATACAAAGCTCACTTTAGGTCACGATGGCGTTACTTTAAAAACCCCGAAGATACAAAAAAAAGTTGGGAGAACTCTATTCCCGCAGGAGCTGGGAGAGCGCTCCTCCAATCCTCCTCACGTTAGGCAGCGCAGGAACTATTCCTTCTTTCAGCTTCTCGGGTCTCTTGTGCCGCATTTATAATTCCTCTTAAGCGGGTTGTTGGTTGTTTTCTTTCAGAGAGAGGCGGCGGCGGGTAGCGGCGTGTGCGGTGGGGAAGCTTCAAGGGGGCGCAGAAGCCGTTCTGGGCATCTTCCCTGGAAGTTTAAAAAAAAGGGGGGGGAGCAGCCCTAATCCTTAATCCCCACCCCAAAGTGTAGAAATTGGATGGATAAACCAATAAAACGCAGAAGCGGCTGAAAAGTTGGAAGTGGTGGGGGGGGGGGGGGAGCCTGAAGTTGAGCTGCTTCTCCTCGGAGGTTCCCCTCTCACCAGGAGGGGGGAGAAGAGGGGGGAGGAAGGTGGGGCTTCGCTTCCCTTCCCCGGAGGCCTCGGCGGAGAGAGGCGAGCGCCCCTCACCCTCGAGCCCGGCCTTCCCACCCGCAGGTCGCTCCGCCTCCTCCTGCCGCCACCTCCGCATCCGAGGTGGCCACGGCGGCGGCGCTGCTGCTGCTGCTGCTCTCTCGGCGCTCCTCTGTCCCGCGGCGGCGGCCTCTGGCCCGGTAGGGTCCCGCTGGTGAGGCCGAGGAGAAGCTGAGTGAGTCCGGCCGCCGCCGCTGCTGCCTCCCAAGCCGGGCCCTCAGCCGCCGCCGCCTCCTCCTCCGCCGCCTCACCACCGCCGCCGCCGCCGCCGTTCGGAGTTTCGTCGCCGCCTCCCGCTGCTCCCGGCAGCCTCCGCGGCTCCTGCACACAACAGTGCGTGGCCCACAATGCACCGCGCGCGTCAAGGACTGGGCCGCTGCCTCGCGTCCTTCTCTCCCGACCCGGAGGCTCGGGGCCGCGGGTTCGAGACTCTGCTGCGGGGAGCCTCGCGATGGGGGCGCGGTTTTATACTGCTGTGATGGATGTTTATGGGGGCTACAAGTGGGATTGTGGAGAAGAACTTTTCTCTCTCTCTCTCTCTCTCTCTCTCTCCCGCGGGGGAAGGGGGAGACCAAGGCTGCAAATCCTGGGCAAGTTTACCCGGGAGTAAGCCCCGTGGAACGCAGTGCTGTCTTGCTTCCTAAATGAAGGGGCGTTTGGCTGCGCTGCCTCTTCACCCAAATAAGGTTCCACCAGCGGGCGGTCTGCGATCATCATCTGGGGGGCTCTGGGGCTGCTTTCCGTTGCCTCTTGCCATTCGTTGTTGGAGATCTGCACGCTCGTCCTGCCAGCAATGTTATTCCCCTTGTGAGTTGGAGGCGTAAGGCAGGCCCCGGGGGTGGGGGGGGGGAGGAGGGACTCGCTGGCAGGCATCTGGTACAAGGATGGAAAAGAAAACATACCTCCTAGCGGGGGTTTCTGAGGGCTTAGCTGCAGGGGATTAACATTTTTGTGAAGGGTGAAGAGGGTGGGGGAAGGGATCTGCCCCGGTTAATGAGTTACACGGTGAGCAATACTCAGCTGCTTCTCTTTCCGTCGTGTTCCTTGGGCACGAACTCCAATCCGGCCGGGGGTCGTTTCCCGGATCCTGGATTTTAATATGTAACGTCTGCAGCTGTTACATGTGCATTTGCAACAATCTTAAGAAGAGTTCAGAAATAACGATTAGGCGTTCCTAACTGGAAGTGGGGTGAGAAAAGCACACCTCTTTGGAAGTAAAGCCCACTGAATTTAGTGAGACTTCTGAATAAATACACATGGGATCGGCCTGTGTGTTGTACTCCAACACACTGAGCTTCTTGGGCTTGCCGATCAGAAGATCAGTGGTTCGAATCCCTGCAGCAGGGTGAGCAACCTAGCAGTTCAGAAGCACACTAGTGCAAGTAGATAAATAGGTACTGCTGCAGCGGGAAGGTAAACAGTGTTTCTGTGCACTCTGGTTTATGTCACGGTGTTCTGTTGCACCAGAAGGGGTTTAGTCATGGCCACATGACCCAAAAAGCTGTCTGTGGGCAAACACCAGCTCCCTCGACCTGATGAGATGAGCGCTGCAACCCCATAGTCACCTTTGACTGGGGGTCCTTTACCTTTACTTTTTTACTGCAACCAGTAGTTTATGGCAGCTCAGGACTCATCAACCTTCTTGGGCCCATGGGCACAAATGCAAACCAGATAAACTGTTGGGGCACCGCACACATGCCACAACCAAGCACACGCTGCACTTGAGGCTGCCCCCCACCCCCATTATTTCTTCTGCCTCATCTTACCCCAGCCCCAGGGAGCAGCTGCAGCACTGTCAAAGCCAGGAGGACAGCACAGCAGCACCTCATCTCAGATGCCAATACTGTATTTTTCTGTGCCTTCACATTTGAGAACCTTTCCCCTCTATAGAAACATTATTCTTTACCTATTTCGTGAAAGAAGGACAATTGTAAAAGGAAAAAGAGACCTTCACACTTGCATCATAGGAGCATTCATAGGTTTAAGGAGCATGTGAGACGGACATACTCATTTGATTGTCTGACCTCTCTCCCTCCCTCTCTGGATGGCAGTGAAACCAAGTTCCCATCACTATCCCAAAGAAGAGGAAACAGCAAACAAGTAGGAGCTCCTCTTTGCAGCAATCACTGTTCACTTCTTTGTCCATTCTCTTGGGAGAGAGCAGTGACAAAATAGTACTAGTGGCCTGTTCCACAGTGAGACAAGGTTTTTCTGCCGACAGCATCCTGCCCAAGGCCCCCCACCAAACAACAACATTCTGGAGCTGGCGCTGGTGTCTATAAAAACAGAGAAGTTGCTATGGAAAGGGTTTTATAAGGGTGGATTATTTGAAAGCCGCTGAGATAAATGAACAGAAAGATGTCAAGAATATCCTATTCACACCACCTGGGGAAATGGTGGTCATTCTTCATACCGATGTCAGCAACATGGTGCCCTTGAGGAGTCCCCTGATACCCATAAACCCCACCTTGCATTGCCTCCTTTGTCATGTGACGTCAGTTACTGCCCTCTCGAAATGTACAGAGAACCAAAGGAGGAAATCAGAAGAGCAATGCTGTTCTTCCCACTTCCTCTTCTAGCTCCATGCACTTTCCACAGCTCGGACTGGCCCCTGCACAGATGAACTGAGAGTGGGTGGGAAAGAGGAACAATCTGGGAGACTGCAAGGGGAGAAGATTGGGGTGACCAGCGGTGAGCATGTCGGTGCTGCATATAGGAAAAGCACTGAAGCCTAATTTGATTAATAGAATACTTGACCTCTAGGGTGTGGGGCTTTTATGCTGTACTCTAGACTCGGCCCCTTCATTCAGGTCATCAGTTACATTTTTCTACTGTTAAAGCTTTGTTTCATGTATGTACGTGAGCTGTTTACAGTGGACGCTCGGGTTGTGGATGTAATCCGTGACGGAGGCACGTCCGCAACCCGCAGCGTTCATATCACGCACATGCGCATGACGTATTTTGGCACTCATGCACGAAGCACAACTTAGTGCTTCTGTGCATGTGTGAGCGCCGAAACCCAGAACTAACCCGTTCCGGTACTTCTGGGTTCGGCACGGAGTGCAACCTGAAAAGACATAACCTGCAGCGGCCGTAACATGAGGTATGACTGTACTTCAGTGCATGAAAATACAATCTCTGCTAAAGAAGGAGAGGGTGGAATATCTTAACACTGGGTGAGTAAGAAAATAATTCCCTGACAGGAGAACTGATTTTTAGTCACCTCCCTCCAAAACACTGCAGGAGTCAGATTAGAGGTGGAGAGAGTGCCAGAGAGTGAGAAGGCATTAGAAAAATGGATGCTGTTGAAATTGCACAATATTTTCAGTTACCCACCACCCACCCCGGCTATCAAATCACATCTTACATCTGTTTCCATTGACTGAACCATACAGATCACAGATCTGGTACTTTCCAATGCTGGCATGGCACAAAAACATGAGGTGGTATTCCACTGAGCTACACTCAGAGTAGACTCATTGAAAGTAATGGGCCTAACTCAGTCATGCTCATTGATTTCTATGGGTCTACTCTGAGTAAACGTTAGCTGTATACCAGGGGTAGCTAACTCCCAAGAGACTACGATATACTGGTACTCACAGAGTTAAAAACTGGCAGTGATCTACCCCTTTTGGGGGAGTTCAGGTCAAAGTTATTGAGCTTTTTTTGGGAAGGAGGAAGGCTGATTTTTTAGGGGCTCAGGTCAGCCCCTTCTCTTGTTTTACAGAGAAGGAAAGCCCCATTTTTGGGGGGTGCAAGACAAAAAGAGCTTTTTTTAGGGGAGCCAAAGTTGTTGAGCTTCTTTGGGGGGGAGCCAGTGATCTACCAGTGATCTACCACAGACATCCAGTGATCTACTGGTAGATCACGATCTACCTGTTGGACGTGCCTGCTGTATACCACTAATGGATGCAACAGATGGGTTCTTTTGCTTCTCTTTTTTTTTAAGGGATCATTTGTGGGTGGTTTTATTGCCAGTGGAAAAATAATGAAGATTTGTGTGTAGGTTCTAATTTGATGGTGTTTGTGGGGAGTGTCTAAAATTCTTCAATTTCAAGAGGAGCTGTCTGAATTCTACTGGATATGACTTTTACCAGACCTCATAGGAAAACGCACAAAATGTGTGTGATGCACACACTTTTTCCATCTGTGAGAGAGAACTATCCAGGGGAAGCAGTCCTTATGGCATTCCTTAAAAAATTCCAAATATATCCTTCGTTTTTGAATGTATGTAAATTAACATGCTGGATTATGTCCATGGTTCCCTAGGTTCTTCACACATTCCTAAAATACAATTTTGAATAGGACACCTAGAAAGGAAGGAAAGTGAATGGATATATTGGTTTGGTTTTGATATGACAAGTAAAGAATTAGTTTGCCCACATGAAAATGGAACTATCCACGTTAAGAAAAGTTGAAGGCAGCAGAACAAAAAGTTATACAAAAAAAACAAAACCCCAGAAGATTTCAACTGGGGCTTTGCAGAGATGTTCATGGTCCATAGTATTTAAAAAACAACAACCCAACAACTAACGAGGGAAACGTGTCTAAACTGATAGTTGCTTTAGAAGGAGATTTTATCAGATCCATAACTTCAGGCTACTTGATGCAAAGGAAAGATAAGGGCTCATAAGAGAACCAGCTGGATGAATAAGGAGCTGTCGGATGTCCTGAAAACCAGAAAGGAAACATACAGGAAACAGCAGGACACACGATTACCAAAGTATATAAAGAAAGGCTTTTGTCACAGTTCCAGTTGAAATTCCTTTTGGTAAATAACAGATATTATGTTGCCCAGCTGATTGGAAACACACTACTGGATTGATCCAAAGTTAGTTGCGTCCTCGTTGCTCACACAAATGAGACTTACTATAGACCATAGCATTCCAACTTCACATCCCCAATGAACATCATAGCCTGCTCTTGATTTATGTTCATTGGGAGATGTGCATTTGGAGCTGCTCCGATGTTGAAGCAAATTGGGAAGATCTTGTGTAGGTGGGGAAATGTGAGTTAGTGAGTGCATATTAGAATATCTGCATGTATGAAGGAGCTCCTCTGGTGGGCTTAATGAATCATAAATGAATTTATCACAGGAATAATCAAAGGGAATTCTACATGGTTCTTTTCTTTCAGCATTTGCACTGATTATTTAGCACCACCAGTGTTTGTGGCATTTTATAGAGTACAAGAGGCGCTTATAATTTAAAATTATTTATGTGGCACACAGAGGAATGGGAAGGGAGTGCAGGCAGGCATAAATAGAGAAGGCATATGCAATTTTCTCCTCCCCTTGCACATATTTAAGTTTGGTTACAGGTGAGTGTTGTATGAGGATGTGAATAATATGCAAAGTTGATTGGTGTATTATCCACATCCTCATTCCCATGCCCTAATGTAACTTTTACCTGTGATTAAACTTAAGCTACACAGGTGGATGGGTGTATCTGTTAAAAATGCCATTTAGATCTCAAAACACTTAACTGGAAATTTAAAAATGAAATTTAATGAATAAAAAGATAAAGCACTATGTGAAAGAAAGAAAGAAAGAAAAATGTTTATAAATACTAGAGGGAAGTGGGTAGCTAGTCTCTAACACGGCTGAGAGGATTTGTGGATTATAATTGATCGCTGTCATGAGTTGAGCTCGAGTAGGAATGACTGAGATCACAGTAAGATTTTCTCCTTACATTTTGTTCTGGTGCACTGGCTTTCTGCTGCCTTGCCCATGGTCTAGGGTTTGTGCACTGCACAAGTTCTTTGTACTTAACAATTGCTAAAAGTAGGTCCTAAATGGGTAAAAATAATTCTTCTCTAACATGTGAGACAGATGTGAGACAGCTTTTATCATTTCATGCCTGACTCATTCTGGTGTGTCTTAAGGCTATTTTCCTTTTGTGTCTGGACCAGAAGATTCTCCTGACATACATAATGCCCATACTGTGCTGTATTCCCTACATTTTCCTATAACATTGCAGCATTCTGCTGGACAGAAGCCAGTCAGAGCTCCAGAGATGATGCAGTAGCTCAGTGCATAAGTCCATACATACCATATTAATGTAATGTTACTCTTATGGGACGGCGCATGCCTTGCACACAGAAGGTCCCAGGTTCAAACCCCCCCCCCCACACACACACACATCTCTGCTGAATAGGGTAGGGAAACATTCCTGCCAAAGTCCTGGAGAGCTGCTGCCAGTCAGTGCTGAGCTGGATGCGCCAGTGCTCTGACTTGGTGCGCAACAGCTGCCCATGCAACAGTGGTCATGTGGACATAACATTTACTATGTCCCAGCACAAAAAAATAAATGAATATAAATATACTAAGTACTTTGTGTGCATTTTATAAATGCCTACTAGTGATATTGCATCAGCCGGTTCTCTGCTATGACACAGCAGCAGGACATAACAATGGCCTGTGGGTGGGAAAGAAACTGCCATGGGACTACCAAAGGCTCTGCATGGTAGCGTCTTGAAGTCTTTTGGCCTTCAAGGAGCTGTGTAAAGGTAAAGGTACCCCTGACCATTAGGTCCAGTTGCAGATGACTCCGGGGTTGTGGCGCTCATCTCGCTTTACTGGCTGAGGGAGCTGACGTTTGTCTGCAGACAGTTTTTCCGGGTCATGTGGCCAGCATGACTAAGCCGCTTCTGGCGAACCAGAGCAGCGCACAGAAATGCCGTTTACCTTCCCGCCAGAGCGGTGCCTATTTATCTACTTGCACTTGACATGCTTTTGAACTGCTAGGTGGGCAGGAGCAGGGACCTAGCAACGGGAGCTCACCCCGTCACGGGGATTCGAACCACCGACCTTCTGATCGTCAAGCCCTAGGCTCTGTGATTTAGACCATAGCGCCACCCACATCCCTAAGGAGCTGTGTATCCTGGCCCAACTACTGTTTTTAGCTGTAGATGCTTGGGCAGATGTGAACAGGCAGGCAGTGGTACCTCCTTCCTAGGCATCAGTTGCCACAACTCCCAACAGCTCAACGGAAGCAGGCAGATCCTGGAAGTGCTGCCTGTCTTGTGTGAATGACATAGGGAAGGATAGGTTGGGGGTACACAGGTACAGTATTAGGCTTGTGAGATCTGCTTTAACTTACGTTTACTAGAACCATAAGACCCACCAGCCAGAGCAAGGCACAAGAAAGTGAACATTGCCCTAAGAATTAAGGATAGGATGTATCTCATGGATATAAAATTTACAGCATGTTATGGTTTAAGAGAAAATTATATGAAAATGATATATCATTGGTATCCAACACTGAGTAAAGTGGCAAAAGTGTATAAATGTAAAATAAAACAAATGTTGGAAATGTAAAGAGAAAGAAGTTTTTTTTTTATCATATATGGTGGTCTTGTAGTAAGCATAGCTGTCAACTTTTCCCTTTTCTTACGAGGAATCCTATTTGGAATAAGGGAATTTCCCTTAAAAAGGGGGAAAAGTTGACAGCTATGGTAGTAAGGTTAAAGCTTACTGGGAAATGATATATAATGAATTGAAAAGGATGTTCAAAATAACCTTTGTAAAAACAAACCAACCCCAGAAGCTTTCCTTTAGGGAATCATAGGGACAGAACTACCTAAATTATATAGAAATTTATTTATGTATGCTACTACAGCAGCAAGAATGCTACTCACCCAAAAATGGAAAGAAGCAGAAGTCCCAGCAAAGGAAGAATGGATACAAAAACTTATGGAATATGCAGAAATGGCAAAACTTACCGGAAGAATAAGAAATCAAGATAAAAAAAACTTTTTATAAAAGAATGGAACTGGTTTGTTGAATATTTACAGATAAATTGCAAACAGAGAAAAACATTGGCAGGATTATTGTAATAACCTGCAGTTTCATAAGAGTATATATTTAAAGTAGATAATTAAATGAATTTGGATATGCAGAAGATAATTAATAAATGTAAGGATCCGCAGAAAGAGGGGGAAGGAAGTAAAACTTTGAAATGTTATAATGAATGTAAAATTAATGAAATGTATAAACTTGAAAAATATGAATAAAATCTTTTTTTAAAAGAAAAAAGGATAGGATGTATCTAACTACTTGCTCATGCCAGAGCAAACACCCACTTCTGGTTTCTTCCCAAACTTTCTTTATTTCAGTAGCCTATTTTAGAAATGGAGGGGTGAAGGGAACCTTTTAACTGTTCCAATTGTTAGACAACTGGAAGTTGGAAGCCCTTGCCAGTCTACTGCAACTCACTTAGTACATCCCAATCTGCCTTCCACCTACCCCTGGGGGTTGTTGTTGTAGCACTCTTGGAATAAGGGAAATATTTCCAGTGGTGCTCAGAGGATCATTATAGGGACTCATGCATGCATGGAATGATTACTTTATGCTTTGAATCTGCTCAGCATTTCAGAAAGGCAGTTTAAGAACAGGTTATTTCACTTAATCTTTTGAAAGAGAGGGGAAAAACCCGCCCTCTCTCTTTGGTGGTATTACACAATACAAAGAAGGATGCCTTCGTAATAGCTTCCTGGCTGATAAGAGGTTTTACCATGTTTTGTCATTGTTCTCATTTCTGCTGTGCAAGTTCATTAACAGATTGCACTTGTATACAGATTGTACTTTGTATACGGTTTATAAGATAATATGATATTTTTAGCTGCAATCACATGTAACCCCATTCTGTGTCACTGACAGCAAATCATCAGCATGGGATGATTCATCCAAGGTCCATTGGATAAATATCTAAGACAAAAACCCAATCATAGAATCAAGTTCAAATGAACTGAAGGATACAAAAGCTCCTTTTCTTTAGCTGTTGACATGTTAGAGCCTAAAGATTAGGAAAAGGGGTTAGCGTTTTTGCTTCTTCCTTTTCAAACAAGCACACACACACACACACACACCTGTTTTGTTTCCTCTTGACAATCTTGGCATATGAGGACAGGCTCTTGATAGAAGCAGAGTTTTAATTCTGATATTAATCTAGGTTCTTAAGTAGGCTTATTTTGTGTCAGTATACATTTGAGAAAAATATAGTATGGCAGCTAACAGTATATGCAATGAGCTGGGCTAACCCCTGTACAGAGATTGCCTTATAGGTAGCCATTAGCAAGTTACTAATCTCTCAGTCCCCCCCCCCCCAAAAAAACCATAAGAATAACAATACTCTCTGCTAGGGAGGGACAAATGTGTTCATTTTGGTTCCTCTTGGTTTCTTTCTTTGCTAGTCTTAAGTTCACCCCATTTCTACACCTCTTAGCATTTAAAAAAAGAAGTCCAAATGAAAATTTGCAAACATTTTCATTCACATGTCTCTTAATAGAGAAAATGTTGTATGTGATTTTGTTTAAAGCAGTTTTCCTCAATATAATATATTTTTCATTAACACACATATTTATTGTGCACTTTCCCCTAAAATGCCCTTTCCTGTATGTATAGTATATTCTGGTTGGGAAACTACAGCACGAATTCAGAATTTTGGAAAAGTGCAAACTTTGGGTTCTGTGTTGTGATTCACATATTTGGGAAGTGTGAATTCTCTCCCATCCCTAATGTCTGTAGGTTCTGCATTTTTTTGCCCCACAGATGAAGTTGGACTCCAGCTCCCATCCACTCCAGCCATTCCCCGTGTGCAGTCATGGGTTTGTTGTCTATCACATGACTGGGTATGTGTTTTGATTCCACAGGAATGGGATGTGACGAAGACAGGATGTTTGTGTTACTGTTTTTCCTGAAGTGGGACTATTGTCCTTTGTTCTTTCTCTTTGCTGTCTGATGCTAGAAAGAGAGGGAGCCATGCTGCAGTGCTCTATGTATGTTTATATGTAAATAAAGTAGATTAGCCAAAATGCTGAGTTGCTGAGGTCTGTCACGCAAGGTGAGCAAACTCTGTGGATTTGTAAGTATGCTGATGTCTTCTGGCATCAGTCGCTTTGATGTTCAGGCTGAAGAATGCTCGAGAAGCTCCCAAACGATCGCCCAGGAGGGAGGGAACATGCCAGTCACGTATGTGTCTCTGCCAGGGTTCTACTTGTGAGTAGGACATCTCCTGACATTATGGCCATTGGTCACAGATAATGGGAGCTGGAGGTCAACAACATCTGGAGAGTCACACCTCTCACCCTGCACTGTATACACAATATATTATACATTCTAAATATTACTGTACATTGTACAGTGATATTGTACATTGTACAATATTGTATATTGTAATATTGTATATTGTACATTCACATTCTTATTTCAGATGAATCCTCTATACTGTTTTGTTTGATATCGCCCAACATTCTCCCTCAGAGCTACCCTAACCAGTTTACACCCTTACTGGAAAAATAGCTGGCTTGCACAGCTCTCTCCCTTTCTGCTCCCATACTTCAAGCACCTTATTTCCACTCTCTCATTGGGCTAGATGACTTTGCCTCGTGAGTAAACATGTATTCTGCAAAGTGTCCATTGCATGCAAACTTGAATGATTTGAGAAGCAATGGAAGAGAGTATTTTATTTTTGTTTTTTGCCAACGGCACTTGTTTTTATTTTGTTTGTACAATGATGTGACCTAAATGCTGCCTTTCCCCTTAGAAGATGCAGGTTAAAAGAAAGATTATCCTCTACAGAGACAGAAGAAAACCCTGAGGCTAAGCCACAGACAAGAGGCTAGATATATTTAAGGAAATGCCCATTTATTTTATGTGTGTGCATTCAAATGTGTGCCATCCCCTTGATTATAGAAGTGAAGATTTCTAGAAGCACGAACCCTCTCCTCAGTTTTCTGCGGAAGATAGTAGAGCTGCAGCACAGTCCTATTCATGGTCACTCAGGTGTAAGCCCCCCTGTGTTCACCAGAGCTTAACCCCCTGGTAAATGTGCAAAGGATTTCAGCCTCAGTGCTCAGGTTTTGCCATTTAAGGATTAGCATCTAACAGCACAATCCTAACCACATCTACTCAGAAATACATCTCACATTGAATTCCCTGGGACTTATTTCAAGGAAGGTGGGGACAGAATTGCAGCCTAACACATTATTAAGCTGGGTTAATGTTACTTTTTTTTAGATAAGGATAAAAGAGAAAAAGACAGCTGTTTAAAATTATTTATTAAAAATGAACACCCATAGTTCACACTTAGGACATTTCTCTTGTATCCATTCTGCAAACATATGCAAGCAACTGGTTTATATTAAATGTGATTCCTCCCCCCACCAGGAGCTTGTGACTTAGTGATAATTTTCCAGCAAAAGTCCTCATTTTTTGTTGTGGTTAATGCTCTAAAGTTCTGAATGACGTTTGTAGCCCAAGCATTGCATGTGATTGTTGCCACTGCTTCAGTGAAACGTATGATGACCTTTCAACTTCTCTTCTGCATTTGTCATTGTGTTACTGTGGCTTTATTGTGTATTGCCTTGACTGTGGCAAGTGGGTGGGTTTCTACTCCCCTATCTACCCATTGGGTGTCTGGTGGTGGGGAGTGGTAAACTTCTAAATAGCCTAAAAATTGGCCTCTGTTCACCCATTGAATGACTGGATAGTTGACTTCCATCTCCCGCATTCTTTTCTGACACTTATCTTTTATTTAATATGTTTATATCCTATAATTCATTTAAAAAATAAAATAAAATAAGCTTGGGGCAGCTTACATGGGAGAAAGCCCTGTGGAGCTCAATAAGATTTACTTTTGAATAAATACACACAGGTTCAGGTTGAGACTGCATACAGCACATACACTAGCGGCCAAAATTGTGGAAACCTTTTGGGGAAAGTATATTTCCGAGGTTTGATGGCTCAAAACCCCTGACTGGCTCTCTAAAAACACTCATGCTCATTGGCTACACTCAAATGAAGGAAAGCTACTGCATATCAACCTAAGCAAGTTGTGCTTCCTTTTTCTGGTTATTTGGCTATACCTTTTGATAGAATGCAGATAATTGAACATACTTTGTTGCATTACATTCTTCATTAAATTATCTTTCCATTGATATATAATTTTATGGTATTACTCCAAAAAAAAAAGTGGTGTTATGAGCCATCAAACCTCAGAAATACATTTCCCCCAAAAGGTTTCAACAATTTTGGCTCCATTGTCGTCTGAAAAAAAGAATTAAATAAATGTATGGAGGACAAGGCTCTTGATGGTCATTAGCCATGATGCTTATGTTCTGCCTTCCCTGGCAGAATAGATCAGTAGCTGTGTAGCACAAGTGAGCAGATTGTGGCTGCAGGCATCTGGCAGGCGTCTGGCTGTCCATTGTCCTTGCCTGTGCTGGGCTAGATATGCTTTTGGCTTGATCCAGTAGGGTTATTCTTATGTTCTATGTATACTCAAACTAGCTTAGCCCCATTGATTTCAATGAAACTCAAACAGTTTAAGGGCAGCTGGCATAATAACTTTTCCCTGATCTCAGTCTGTGAATAATAAGAATGAAAGTATCCCAATGAAAACAAACGGCCTAATTTGCGACAGCAGTAATGCGCTTGCTTGTAGGTAAAGCATGCCCCCAACACAATGAGCTGCCAAAAATGATTTATCCGATTACATTACTTAGTATATTTACTCCTTTCCTCACATTATTGTTTTGGACAGATCAATAGCAATTCTGTTTTGGAAAGGCTAAGTTCCAGCTATTGCCTTTAAATCTGTACTTTCCCTCCAGCACTGTGGGTGAAAGAGGAAGAAAAGAAAGGATGGCAATATGTCAGGATCCGACATGAAGGATGAACATGAATGACAGCTGTGTGAAATAAACAGCTAGCTATATCCAACTGTTGCCTGGAGCGGAAAGGTATACCTTTTAAAGAGTTAAAACCAGGTTCAAACTTGTAGAGACAGCAACCGAAGTTGCAGAAACAACTTCATCAGAAAATGAGAATGAGCACTCTGGGAACATTTACCTATGTGAACCTTTAACTGAATATGAAACGAAAGACATGAAGGAAATGCATATTTTGCAAGGTAGAAATGTCATAACCTACTAACCTGGCAGCCATGGGAAATCCCTGCATGTACTAGATCTCAGCACTTGACCTTCAAACAGACATGCCACTGTAAACATTTTGCGAGAAGAAGAAGCAGAAGAAGGAAGAACCAGTGCTGTTAGCAGTAACAATAGACAACTGCAACTTAATAACATATATACTTCCCTTCTATGTATCAGTAGATTTCTGATTTTGTTTTTTTAAACTGGGCTATAATTTATCCATTGAAATATATTAATAATGATGATCACCAACATTAGTTTATTCTTCGGTGCTGGTGAAACTTATGGGCCAACTTATGACCAAGCTTAGGACTGGCTACAACAACACACACCAATGCAACATCTCAAATCACCCTTGCACTGAACAGCTCACCTAGTCATCATAGACATCAAGGAATTCCATGCTGGTGAGTACATGGAATTCCACCCAGGTGAGTAAACAGGCTGGCAGGAGAAGGATAGATTGGTCCATCTTTCCTCTGCCAACTCGCTTAGTTTCCATGCTGGCCATGAAGTCTTTTTCTCCCTGGTCACCATGGAAACATAGTGGGCTGGTGGAGGAGACAGAGGTATAGATCAATCTGTTCCTTCTGCTCCAGCCCACTTGTGTTTCTATGCTGGCTAGGGAGGAAGATCACAGAAACCAAGCCAGCTGTCAGATGAAGAACATAATAATACAACCTTCCTGTATGAACAACAAAATGTGTCTTTCCCACATCGGTCTCTACAGCTACAGGAGGTGCTTCAATAGTTTGACTTCACCTGCAAAGGCACACTCCATTGTTTCCTGAGACAGACAGATGTCAACAGCAGTCTGTAGTCAGTCACCCACCTGGTAGAAAGCTCCCCCACCCCCAGCCTAAGAGGCTAGGTTTTTTTTAAAAAAAAAAATGCTAGTAACATGCTTTTGACAGATTTTAGGGCTATTATTCATAGTGACATTGTGTGTAGAGATACAAGTACCGTATTTGGGATCCTGAAGACCAGCTACTTTAACATATGATTGCAGAGACAGAAGTGTGTAACAGCTACATCTTCATCCCTAGACAATGTGGAAGGTGCTCATTCCACAAGCATCTGTCAGGCAATAGAGTAACCTTTAGAGGTGTGCATTAGAGTTGGTTCTTTACTCTTTCCAGGGAAACTTTCTTATTAATCCATTGAGGTTCCTTTTAGATGTATGATTTGATTTCCCTCCGCAGGCATTAATATGCCTCCATGTCATGATACACAGAACTATAATTATTTCCAATCTCTGTGTCATTTCCAAAATTTTCCAATCCAATTTCCTGGGTAGGAAAGGGGGGGGGGAGGGAGGTTACTGTTATTTGTAGTGCTACAGCGAAGTTTCCAAAACAAGATGTACTATGTCCTGAAAGCAGCTATTTTGATAACTGTGGTTATGCTCCAAGTTATGAATAGCAAAATAATGCAACTCTTAGTTTTAAACATGCTTCTAATGCACTGCTGGAACTGAGAACTCTAGCAAAGCCATAAGCTCGATTGCAGGGGGCTCAGATCATTGCCCTGAAGTTCATCTCAGTCTTTTAACAGCCGCTGAAGGAAACAGGACAACTTTGCATATTATTCCTGGTTAAATTAGCAATGTCATGATCATTCATGTGACGCTTCAGTAGACTTTGTGAGTAGTTCACAGTTCATGGAGAAGGTGGAATTGATAGCTTTCAGTAGATTTCCATTAGTAATATTTTACTTTCTGATGTTTAGAGGATATTTCGTTTAGTTGTTTGCTGCGTTTACTACACATTTCCCTTGTATTTTTGTCGCTGATTTTTATGTGTAATGTTACATTTAAGATGATGCTTTATTTAGTGGATCATGGAAATTCTCGGGGGGGGGGGGGTGTATTCGCTTTTTTTTTTTAATCCTATTAGTATATAAATTGAAGAAACAAACCATCAACAGGCTTTTCAATATGTCTGGAGAATAATTCAATTTACATGCTTGGGTCTCAAACTGTGAGGCAAGTCTCATTAGGGAGTTCCACGTTCCACCTGTAAACATTTCTACATGCACCTTGATTGGATCAGACCAGGGTGGGCAGACTTCAGGCTTGTCAAATCTATTTTGTTTTTCATTAGAACTCCAAGATCTATCAACCAAAGTCAGATGCGGACAAGACATCTGGTTAGAATGAGTAAGGTGCTTCTGAGCCCATTCTGAGCCTTTGTTATCAACACCAGAACTGAACTGAGCTCATATGCCTTTCACAAAAAAGTCCACTCCTGGTTAGCTTTCTTAATTTCAGCAAATTAATTAGAAGGGGAAAGTTATTTTGTTGTTGCTCTGTGGCTGGGAGCAGTGGCGGAGCTTCATGCTCTGGCACCGGGGGCGGGAAGCAGGTGGGGGCAGGGCTGGTGTGCGTTCTGGGGGCGTGGTGTGCCGCCCGCAGGGGCGTGGCACATGTTCTGGGGGCGGGGTGCACCGAGATGGAACCCTATCGGGATCCCGCTGCTTGGGGCGCCCCACCCTTCCTACGCCAGTGGTTGGGAGTCCACAAGCAAATGATCCAGAAAAGGACGAGTGGGTTCAGATTCACCAGCTTCCCACCCCTGGATTAGAGAATAGGCTGTTCCACTTCACCTCCTCAAATAAAAGCAATTCAGAAGGCTATGATTCCCCATCTTCTTTGTTGCCAGTCCTTGAGGCTAGGGAACTAAATGAATCACAGGCCTGTTTTCCCAAAGCCTTTTGAAATTTTGGCTTGGGCCCAATGACTGCCTTCATCTCTCAGTTTGCTTTCTCTTAAACTGCAAACAACAGGGAACAATTCCAAAAAAACCCCAGTTATGACTTTTGACTTCAGGGAGACCCATTATGAAATCAGATATAAGCCGGATATAATTCTGATACAGATTCTTCCTAAAATATTTGCATTCTTTGCTTTTCCTATAGTCCCTTATCTGGTCCTATCAACTCATTTCATACATCCAAGTTGTGTTTGGTTGGGAAGCAACTTAGACCTTGAAACTTCCTGCTCATGGAGGCCCATTTTATACCCTCTCCAATGCATGTGTGCTACCGGAGCAATACATTTTTTCCAGCTGGCGTTTGACCTGTTATGTCATCAATTTCCCATGTGCCTGATATTATTATTATTATTATTATTATTATTATTATTATTATTATTATTATTATTATTATTATTATCATCATCATCATCATCATCATCATTTTGAATTTATATACCACCCTATACCTGGGGGTCTCAGGGTGGTTCACAGAATAAAATCAAGATATAAAACCACAAAATACATAATAAAAATAAAAACAACAACCCAATAGCCAGCATGATCAATGGTTAATGATGATGGGAGTTGTAGTCCAGCAACATCCGGAACTCCACAAATTGCCCACTCTTGTATTACATTATATTTGGTATCTGTAGTGCGCCTGTCTACTATTGCCACTATTGGCCTGCTCTAGAAAATGCTGCTATTATACAGTATGCTGGAGTTCCAGAGGCTGTGACTTCTAAAACCAGAGGTAACAGCTTTATTATATGTAAACAGCAACCTGAGTCCTTAACTTGAGTTTACCCCTCAAATTCTGCTGATGTTCATGCCAGAGGTTCTTACTTGGCCATTACTGATAACGGGTTTCCCACCAGACTAACAAAGCAATCCTCAGGCTGCAATGTTAAATGCATTTACCATAGAACAAGCCCTGCTGAACACAAGGAATTACAGTATTGCTCAATAAACATGTGCAAGATTGCATTGTGCTGTAAAGTAAGGTTACCAGACGTCCCTGTTTCCCGGGGACAGTCCCCAGATTTACAAATCAGTCCCCTGACAAAATCAATCTATTTAGTAGGAAATTGAAAAGTGTGTCCGGATTCATTGAAAAAAATCTGGGAATCTTAATGTAAAGCTGCAGTCCTATGTGTGCTCGCTTGGCTGTAAACACCACTGAACTCCATGGGATCCTTTTAAAAAAAAAGTTTAATGTTCTATTATGTTTTTCTTGTCAAACCTTTTTTTTATTAAGTTTTACATTGCAAATTAAAATTCAAACATTAAACACCAACAACATCATGGGATCCATTTTTTTTGGTAGATGTGCATAGGATTGCTCTGCAGAACTTTCTGTTGTTGTTGTTCAGTCGTTCAGTCATGTCCGACTCTTCTTGAGCCCATGGACCAGAGCACGCCAGGCACGCCTATCCTTCACTGCCTCTCGCAGTTTGGCCAAACTCATGTTAGTAGCTTCGAGAACACTGTCCAACCATCTCATCCTCTGTCGTCCCCTTCTCCTTGTGCCCTCCATCTTTCCCAACATCAGGGTCTTTTCCAGGGAGTCTTCTCTTCGCATGAGGTGGCCAAAGTACTGGAACCTCAACTTCAGGATCTGTCCTTCTAGTGAGCACTCAGGGCTGATTTCTTTAAGAATGGATAGGTTTGATCTTCTTGCAGTCCATGGGACTCTCAAGAGTCTCCTCCAGCACCATAATTCAAAAGCATCAATTCTTCGGCGAAAGGTGGAAAAAAGTTTCCAAGCTTCTTCCTCAGTGTGACTTTTTGCTCTGACTGTGTTTGGAAAGACTGCAATAGATCATCAGACTTCAAGCTTAACATCAGTTAAAAAATTAATAATGTGTAAATTGCATTGATTTTTTCCCTTGCCTTTGAAGAGATGATGCATGGAATTCTAATCCAGGTTGCCTACTTCTCATTAAAGTGTTTATATGAAAATAAGGTACTATGGCCAAGAATTATCTTGTGTAATTAACAATGTGATATACAGCGCTGCAAACAGCCTTAAGGCATACCCTACGCTTAACAGCACATAGTGTTTGGTGCCAATTTTTGTAGACATGCATCTACAGTAGTATTCACATGCACAAACATGCAGTTTTAATACACAAAACAAAGTGTACATTAGTATATGCATAGCATTTGGGTGTCACATTCAGATGCACTCGCAAACATTGCAAGAGGAATTGTGTGTTGTTGTTTTTAAAGTTCAGTCATTTTAAGGCTCAGATTTATTTTTGGCCACACTCAGGGAAAGGAGAGGTATTGTGACGAGCACGAATACCTCAGCTCAAATTCAGCAAGAGTGCAAGACGGTGCTGCAATTAGAGTCAGTGAAAAGATTGCATGAGCAGTTGTCATGCATGCGATAAGTTGTTGTTTCAGGGTGATGGCAGAAATCCTAGAAGAAAAACGAAGCACGTGGGTGATTCAGAGAATCGAGGCAAGTGAAATGTCTCACTCCAATGGGCTGAAAAGAGTCTTTTCTACAAAGATCTTTTTAAAGGAATGCTGCAGAGATTTTGTAAGTTACTGACATTTCCTTCTTCCCTCTCCCAGATGCTTGAGGTGAATAGCAATAAATTTTAAGCTTGGCAATCAATCAAAATACATTAAAAAATATTTTGAATAAATCCCCAACCTTAATCCCAGCCCAAATTAAGAAGTCTTACATTCTCAAAACAGAAAACCTAAGGCTAAATAAATAAATAAATAAATATTCATTAAAAATCTGACATTGGTGAGTTTTAAAAGGAAAGGATATTTAAAGTGGCGATGTAGCGATTAAGAATACCTTTGCTTAACAGATCAGGCACAGCACTGAGCATGTGAAGAGGGCATTCAAGTTGGAGTCAGAGACCATTGGCAAAAGCAGTTACCCGTTACCGAAGTCAATGGGGCTTATTTCTGAGTATACACAGGATTTGCTCTTCAGGGTTGATAGGTCAACATCAGTACCTTTGAATGAGCCCAAAAGGCACTAGGTAGCTTGTTCAAATAATCAGATTATTAATTTATATTCCACGTTTCCTGCAAGGATCTTGTGTCAGCGTATTTCCTTCTCCTTTTTAGGAGGATTACTCTGAAACAGATTTACAAAGTAAACTTAAGAGTATGTATTTGGCTTCACACAGGGAAGATGCAAGTTAGCATTTAATATGGAAGAGACATTGGCCTCTGGCTTAATCTGATCAGAGGTGGATGGGAGATGATTCCATTTTATTTTCTCCACTGCCCCTCCACTGCTAATTCCAGGGCTGGTACAGCTTGAGGGCTCGTTTGGGTGTTGTGAAGGGGCTTAAAAAGGTAAAGGGACCCCTGAGCATTAGGTCCAGTCGCGAACGACTCTGGGGTTGCGGCGCTCATCTTGCTTTACTGGCCGAGGGAGCCGGCGTACAGCTTCTGGGTCATGTGGCCAGCATGACTAAGCTGCTTCTGGTGAACCAGAGCAGTGCACGGAAACGCCGTTGACCTTCCCGCCGGAGCAGTACCTATTTATCTACTTGCACTTTGACATGCTTTCGAACTGCTATGTTGGCAGGAGCAGGGACCAAGCAATGGGAGCTCACCCCGTCGCTGGAATTCAAACTGCCGACCTTCTGATCAGCAAGCCCTAGGCTCAGTGGTTTAGACCAAAGCGCCACCCATGTCCCAATGACCTTTAATAATGACACTGAAAAACAGTTTTGGCATACTGCATATCTATGTTTTTTAGATGCTGCTACCGAAGCTGCAAACAAACTAACAAACAAACAACAGAATTGGAAATATTATTTTAATATTAATAAAAATTAATAATCTTAAGAGACATATTTGCAGAATGTAGGTAAACCAACAGGTGTGCCCCTAGAAATGGGTCATTTCTAAACTCTATTGCAACAAAACACAAAAGGATGCTTGCCTAGATTTCTTTCCGGTGTTCTTCGCTTACAGCAAAATCTTTGCTTTGAGAAAACGCCTTCAGAAAAGGAAGGAGCAGGATGAGTAAAGAGTCAAGGTATGTTAATTGTTTTCAATTATATAAAAGGCTGCTCTAACAGGATGAAAAAAAGGGGAGGAGAAATTCTCCCCAGTGACTTACAGAGAATAAAAGGGAAAGTCAGCAGTTTAAGTGCGTGCGCGACCAAAATAAGTACCAGTAACTAACAATTAGGAAATATGGTGGCAACCCATTAGAGGGAATTTCTACAACTGAATCCTGTAACAGAAGCTCCCCCCCCCCCCCCAAGTCCCTTCTATCTAGCCTTACTATTAAAATCACTATCTTTTATTTTATTTTTACTATAACTCCCTCTTGAACAGCCGCGCATCAAGTTCAGCGTTTTCTGGCCTGAAGATGAACAAAGATTAGCACTACCCTCGCTGAATTGCCTCATGTTGCCTTTTAAGTGTCACAGAAGCCCAGCCAGAAGAAAAGAAGCCACCCAGCCTTCTTGCTTAGGAATGGCACAGGCACATACAGGAATGTGCCCTGGGCACAGACAACTGGTATGTCGGTTCCAACCGATTCCCCTTTTCCTTGGCTGGTCATAAGATCACAAGAGTCCTTGCTGGATCAGGCGAACGGCTCATCTAATCCAGCATCCTGTTCTCACAATGGCCAACCAGATGTTCATGGGAAGCTCACAAGCAGGACCTGAGCACTAGGGAGCTCTCCCTTCCTGTGGTTTCCAGAAACTGGTATTCAGAAGCACACAGCTTTCACTGTAGTTGTAGTGTGGTAGAGGCTGGATGGCCACCTATCAGGGATAGTGTAGTAGTGGATTGCAGGCAATGGCAGGTGACTGTGACCTTTGAGGGCCTTTCTGACTGCATGATGCTGGTGGTTCAGAACAGGGGAGTCAAAGCCTACTTACATAACTGTCACTATAGTTTTCACAATCTTTAAAAAATAAAGATAAGGTGCTTGACTTTTGGAATTTTTCCAGGCATTCAAATTCGGCACCCAAACACCACAAAATGACAGATCACAATGCTTGTTCCTCTTTCATTCATTCTTCTGTACGATGGGAGTCTTTTAATCACACAGATCGCCCCTGTCCAAAAGTTGTTCAGCTACGGTTCAATTACTGAAAATTGTATGTGCAGAACATCAAAGGAAAAGCCATGGATTGCTTCCTCACTTGTGTACTTGAGAATGCCCATAGCACTCATGTGAAATTCATGCGAGATTCACTTTCTGTAGCTCAGAAATATAGTAATTAAAATTATGGTAGAGAGTCCCTGAGAAAGTTTATTGCAGCTGAAGTTCAAGTATTAACTTGCCAATTTTACAAGCAACAAAGCCAGCCGTGTGTGAGATGTTAGTGGAAAGCATGTCAGCTACATGTTGCTGTCTTGTAACGTTATTTTGTAAATTCAGCGCTAGATTCAGGGTCTGCCAATTCCTTCCTAGTGCCAAACACAAAGAATGCTCCAGTTAATCGGCAATCTTTCAAGCTGCACAAGCGTGAAATGTAGCACCTTGGGGCAAGGGCAGATCCCCTTTGCAGAAACACCAGGCACATGGATAAGCAGTGATAGAAACTCAAATACAGTATATAAGCTAGGTGCCAAATGGCTCCTTGAACCGGGGTTACAGTTGCCAAATAGAAATGCCTAGTTGCCATTTTGGGGCCAGGCAGCTCGTAAGTTGTACTTTTCAATACCGCTTTTTGGTTCCTGAAACTCATTCTGATTGTGCAGATAAAATGCAATGGATAGAATTCTACAGGATGTGCTGCTAGTGTGTGAAAACAGTCCAGATCCATCCTGCTGCCCGGGCATCTTCAATTGGTCGCAAGTGGCTAATAGCCAGGTGTAAAATGTGCCTGGCTGATTTTGAACACTGTGGATAAGCCTATATAGAATCATAGAATCATAGAGTTGGAAGAGACCACAAGGGCCATCCAGTCCAACCCCCTGCCAAGCAGGAAACACCATCAAAGCATTCCTGACAGATGGCTGTCAAGCCTCCGCTTAAAGACCTCCAAAGAAGGAGACTCCACCACACTCCTTGGCAGCAAATTTCACTGTCGGACAGCTCTTACTGTTGGGAAGTTCTTCCTAATGTTTAGGTGGAATCTTCTTTCTTGTAGTTTGAATCCATTGCCCCGTGTCCGCTTCTCTGGAGCAGCAGAAAACAACCTTTCACCCTCCTCTATATGACATCCTTTGATATATTTGAACATGGCTATCATATCACCCCTTAACCTTCTCTTCTCCAGGCTAAACATACCCAGCTCCCTAAGCCGTTCCTCATAAGGCATTGTTTCCAGGCCTTTGACCATTTTGGTTGCCCTCCTCTGGACACGTTCCAGCTTGTCAGTATCCTTCTTGAACTGTGGTGCCCAGAACTGGACACAGTATTGCAGGTGAGGTCTGACCAGAGCGGAATACAGTAGTACTATTACTTCCCTTGATATAACCAACATATTATCTATTACAGTCGTACCTTGGTTCTCAAATGCCTTGATACTCTCACGTTTTGGCTCCCGAACACCGCAAACCCAGAAGTAAGTGTTCCAGTTTGCAAACTTTTTCGGAAGCCGAATCTCCAATGCGGCTTCCGCTTGATTGCAGGAAGTTACTGCAGCCAGTCGGAAGCCGCGCCTTGGTTTCTGAACCGTTTCGGGAGTTGAACGGACTCCCGGAACAGATTGAGTTTGAGAACCAGGGTGCCATTGTATTACTGTTATGTACTTCAGAACAGAACAGAACAATCATTAAAATGATTGGCTACTCCAGAAAATGTTAAACAACTGCATAGGCCTGTCAGCATAAAGTCTTCAAGGAATGCCTGAAAGTCAAAAGTGTGAAAGCCTGCAGACTCTCCGCTTGGGATGGGCTAACCTTAAATGTTCAACTTCTGGTCGAGGCCAGTGGGGCCTCTGTAACATGGGGGACAACTAACTGTGATCTTCCAGATGATCTCAATGATCAAGCGGGGATACATGAGCTCAGGCAGTCCTTCTGCCCCATCGGCAGTCTAGCCGCTGTCTTGTGCACCAGCCAAAGCTGGGGCCCAACATGTACAGACACCATTTTCCTTCACAATCAAGAACTTTGTGTGTACAACAGTACACATGCTGGGTGTTTTCTGACTAATTCTGTATGTGTGGCTGTCAGAGGGGCAAGATGGCATTGGGTACAGGGCTAGTACATACAGTCCCACCACTCCACTCAAATGTTCACTGAATGGCTATGCCCCCCCCCCAATCTATTCAATAGCTGTTTTTCCATCTATACAGAAGTAACAATATGGTGGACCTCTGCTGGTGGAAGCAACCACAAAGTACTTAGAAAGTCACCTGGGTAGCCAATTTGTGACACAGGTGCTACAAACAGCACAGGCAATCTGGGTTCATGTGGTAAGCTTGGACAAGAGCAGGAGCTCCAATGACATGAATGGGGAAACCTGTGGCTCTCCAGATGCTGCTAGACTACAACTCCCATCATCCTTGAACATTGGCCAGGCAGGCTGTGGCTGATGGGAACTGAAGTCTAACAACATCAGGAATACCCCACATTGGCTACTCTGGTTTAGGTTAAAGGGATGGTGGCACCCTCTGAGGTGGTCAAGAGTACTGTGGTGAACGCTGTGGCATGAGGAGAGAGGTGCAGGGGCCAGGGAGATGCAATGGTTGATGGTGAAACAAACCTGGAGGCAGGCAATTCACTAAATGGGATGCTGGCCTATGCAGAACTCGCCCAATTGGCTGCCACAACATTCTCCTCAGTGTGCCTGTTTGTACTCTTCCCAGCTGCACCCAGTGAGAGTTCCCATCCAGGCCTAAACTTGGGATCTCTCACACAAGAAACCCGGGTTTCTCTACAGCAGTGGTTCTTAAAGGGTGTGGCAGGAGAGGATGGCAAGTGGGGCGGGGAGATTCAAGAACCAGTATGATATTTTGGGAATGATTCATGTTCTTATGTAGCTGCATTGTTTTATACTTTCTGGATGCCCCATGATCATATGTGTTCTATGTTATAAATCAAGGATTGCTAATTGTTAATTCTTTTTTGTCTTCCAATGGATTTCTTATCAATAAAAATGTGGTGTGGCGCAAGCCAATCTTTATTCTCAATGTGTGGCCCAGAGAAGGTTTGAGAACCACTGTTCTGCATGATTAGAGCTTCATGGTATCCCATACATTGCATGTAGTGGGGAAGGCTGATGCTATGGGGGTATTTTCCTGTTTCTGGAAACTGATTGGCTCCCTATATGCCTGGCCGATGTAGGAGCCTACTTGCTGCTCAGCAATTGGTGAGAGCGTGCAATATTGCTCTGGAATTCAGGGGATTGGCTCTGAAAACCCATCTTCAAAGGAGGTTACTGTAGCCCCTGCTCAGGTGAACTCTGACAGGTGTGGTGCCCGCCATTTGCTATCTCTGTAATGTCAGCTGACTTGGCTGGTGGGTAGTTCCACCTGTCAAAGGTGGCCAACAGAAGGTGGAAGATTAAGAAATCCAGCCTGCAGTCTGGACCATTTCCCATCCCAGTTTTGGATGCTTCAGGGAGGGGTTGTCTATTTGCTATGGTCTGTGTGTTTTGGAGTGCTTGTGTTTTCTCCTCCTCAGCTTTTGTGCTGGGAATGTATAACACCCTGACTACATGATGCTAGCTGGCATAAGCCAACCTCCCAGCTTGCTGGGCGAGACCCTCAGATGTACCCATAAATCAGTCTTGGAGCAAAGCAGAGAGCAAGAAGAGAAAGAAATAAGCAAGGTTAAGTGCAAATGCAGTTCTGTAAGTGGTTTGTCTATAGCAGCCACAGCCCCCAACCAATGTTTTTTTTTTTTAATGACAGCTCAACTGTGTCTTTAATTTTCCATTTCATGTCATCTTTTCCCATTGATTTCATTGTCCAGTTTCCAGTTGCAAAGCTTCTTCAACACAGTCTGCCGCAAGTTTCATATGACAGTTCTTGAGGGCTTTTATTACATCGTCAACCTTTGCTTCCTTCCCCCTTGATCTCCGCCACTCTAGAAGCGATTGCATCATTTGTTCATGCATGTTATATGGATTGGCGGTTACGATTCTATCGATTTTGACTTCTGGGATGCCAAGTTTTCGAACGAGCATTTTCCAGTTTTTCCCAACATGATCACATATGATCTCAAATGCTCTCTCCAGCTTACCTAAAAACAAAATCATAGTTTGTGTCAACTTGCTGATTCACAATGGACCATTTAACACTCCTCCTGCCATACTCCAGAGAATACTCTGTCTTGACTCTCCTACTTATCCTACTGTGAAACACTTGGGGTTATGGCGTAACACTCAAGAGATGGAACAGGACTCCAATCTGGGTGGTACTGCCCATATTCGCCACCCAGCCAACCCCATTCTTCACCTTGAGAAGTTGACTGGCCAACCTTTGACTGTACTTAAGGAGTAAGGAGCCTCCAGCCCTGGGGCCCAAATAAGCCCAGCAGGCCTCCCCATTTGGCCCATGAGGTGTTTTCGGCCACATGCCCCACACCTGACATCATACATGATGCCAGATGTGGAGTGGAACATGCAGTTACTTGACTGTGATGAAATGAGGTTTGCAGGCATTGCCAAGCAGTTTGATCGGTGCTGCCTGCAAAACCCCATGCAAAGCACTGGGCCCAGGGATTCCCAGTACTTGACAATCAGCTGATCGCTGGTACTTTGTGCACAGTGCATTTGCCCACAGACTCCGATTTCAAACCAGGCTTCCATGTGTGTGTACCACCTGTCATTGTGACATCAGGTGATGGCCAAGTGAGCAGTCTCACTCATCTGTCAAACTTGGCTAATGGTGAAGGGGTGGGGGGAGAGAGAACAATCAGGCCCATTGGTCGGGTTTGAGAAGCTCAGAAAAGGCCATAGCTCAGGAGTTTCTAACCGCCTTCCGCCAGCAGCGATCAGCTGATTGTCGAATACTGGGAATCCCTGGGCCCAATGCTTTCCAGGCACCACTGATCAGCAGCTTGGCGATGCTTGCAAACATCATTTCCTGCAAGAACACAGGAAGTGTCTGTTTATTTCTATATTGGGAAACAGGAAAAGAGTTACCATCTTTTTTCCTTACAGGATACCTGAAAGCAAAAAAAGTTTAAGAGGAGTTCTCGAATGCAGATGACATTAGCCCTATTCAGGGATTCACACAAAGCCTTAAAGCAGGGAGGCAGAGGTGCACATTCAAATCCTGTCCCCAATATTTACATAGAGGCTCCTCTTCTGATGAAAGTGTTCAGTGTGAAGGGCTGGAGGGGATGTTTGAGTGTGTTGGAAGCATCACATGATAATGCCTGCATTATTAGAACTCTCAATCATGGGGATGCTTCTTTACATATTCAGCCAAATGTGTGCAGAAGCCCCCATAAGTCCTTTACGTTGAACATGCGAAGGCCTAAAGGTGAGCCTGTGCACAGGGGAACACTGGAGGGTGGGCTTGCCAATGCACTTCCTCCTCACTCTAAGTCACCCTCTGCCAGTCTGGGGCCTCCAGTTGTTTCCAACTACAACTCCCATCAGCCCCAGTCAAAATGGCCACACTGGCAGGGGCTGATGGGAGTTGCAGTTCAACATGTCTGTTGGACACCAGGCTGGTGAAAGCTGCTCTAAGGCCTCACGCGTACAGGTGTGCAAACACCTAAGTAAGGCGAGTGGGCTAAGCAAATTGTTTCAAGTTGTTAAAAGCAAGAAAAAGGTGGCAACCCTAGACAAGACAGCTTGATCAGGTTTAATAGCCGTTTGATCAAGATGAAGATAAAGTAGAAGGTTATGCAATGCAAAAAGGTGAACTGAGCTGCTTCAGGCAGCATTATTCTTACTATTAGTAGTAGTAGCAATATTAAGAATTTACCCCAAGCCCTATGGTCAAGTTACAACAATTAAATGACATAATCAATATTAAAACACAATTTTAAAAACTGTGCAAAACAACTTAAAATTGCAAAACTAAGGTGGGTCCTGAAAATATTCACCTCAAGTGTCAAAAGCCAGAGTAACGGTGTAGAACACCTTTAGCTCCTTACAGGCTACAAACACGATAATAAAGAAACAATTTTTTCATATGCCAAAGCCCACTTCCTTAGATTAAACAAAAAAAGCCATTTCCACCTACGTTTTTCTTGTGCATCCAGCTGTTCTTCCGGGTCACCACTTGCGCCTTCTTCAAACTGCCTGAGCAAAGTCAGCAGATCTTCTCTTTGCAGGCTTTTGAAAGCGTGTTCCAAGAACTCAACCTTGGTCCTCGTAACTATTTCCTGTTCCAAGAAAATGCCGAATAGGTCGAGGCCAGTTTGCACGGCCTCGAGCTTTTTTTTGCCGATGCGATCCCGGCAAAGGAACTTGAGATCGGCAAGCTCCTTTGGAGAAAGGCTCCTCGAGAATAAATTCAGCAGATCCAAAAACGGATCCATTTCTGGGGAACCTAGAAAGAGCAATGCGGGGAAGTTAAGGTGTCCGTATTAAAGGCATCAGTACAGTATTCAGTAAACCTTTCCCCTTTTTAAATACAATACTGCTTTAATGCAGATTTTTTTTTTTTAACGGGCAGAGAAACATCTAGCAAACATGCATTTGAAGTGAACCCCAGCGCGATCATCGGGCAGAAAACACAACTTTTAAAACTCCGACTTTCTCTTTCACTTTGTTTTCTAAACTTTTCCTCCCAAAACAAACGCTAGGAAACTTTTTGCGCGGCGCTGAAATCTCGATAGGAGGTTGGAAAGAATGGGAAACAATTTTAAGTTTTTAGAAAGTTTTACTTACTTCCTGGTTGAAATTTTGTTGTCGATCAGCAGGCTCCGGCGTCATCCGAAGCAAGGTCGCTTCCCTTTCGGGGCCCTCCGCCCACTCCGCGCAACTTGCCTCTCTCCGGAAATCAGAGGCAAGGGAGAGAATCGCAGGGCGCTCCGCGGACGCCAGGGGGCAGCATTGGCACAGCTTTTGCAACTAGCGCCGCTGTTAAAGACCCAAGCCAGCCAGAGGAGAAAGCTCAGAAATAAATGTACGGTTTTTCTAGTTAAGCGTTTCACTTAAAAAATGGAGGTGTTGTTACACACTGCATTAAAATTGTTCTGGCTGCTCCGTTGCAGAAACATTGTTTATGTATTTCTGCAACAACCAGTTCTCCGCTCTGCCTCGTTTACTTTTCTAAGTTGTGGACCACATGATGTCAAATGGGCAAAGTCGTTTTATTTCTGCACTTCTCAAACATTTGTATTGTTATATGTAATAAAAGAAAACAATCAAAATTATTAATTGATTGATTGATTGATTAACCACTAACCCCCTCCCGGTACCAATAATAACAATTCTTTTCAGGGATTTGTATTTTGTGGATATATTTAATTTTAATTCAGTTGTATAGTCTTCTTTCCTTCCTTCTTGTATGTTATTGAAGTTTATGTCCTTTATTACATGCTTAATTTTTTTTTTAAAAAAAATATATTGCACATTCCAATTTATGTAAATAAATACAATGGATAAAAATGCTTTGGGCAGTCAAAGCCAAACACTCTAAAGTCATATTGCTTTCCAGGGGAGATATTTAGAGTGCAATGTGTGCAGGTGAGTGCATATTTTGGGGGGCAAGGTCCATGGCTCAGTATTAGGTGCCAGGCTCAATTCCCACAATACCTAGATAGGGCTAGAAATGTCCCTTGAGTTCCTGGAGAGCTGCTGCCAATGTAGACAATAGTGAGCTAGATGGAGCAATGTTCTGACTCACTCCTATGTTTCTAGGGAAGTAAATCACACTGTTTTCAATGGGGTTTCAGTACATAAAAATACAACCAGAGGCGGATCTTGGGGCCTCAAATTCCAGCAGTGACACCCCCCCCCCACACGCTTCTTGCCTTCCATTCTAAATCATAGTTTAAAAGTCAGTTTTAAGAAAGAACGTGGGTTTGTTGCACTAGGGAGACATAGCTGTCAAGTTTCGGATTTGAAAATAAGGGATCAGCACCCTCACCCGTCTATGGTTCTCAGGGACAGTCCACGCCGTGGTAATTCCCCCCCCCCACAACAAAAGAAGGCTCACTAGGGGGGGGGCATTGCTAAAAAAAAAAAAGTCAACTTTGTAACCAGAGGTTCAACTGAATAGAATCTGAATCACATGCACCACAAGGCCTATGCAGCCTCAAGTTAAGGTGGCTCCCGGCCTGGCTTTGCCCCCCCTCCTTCCCCGGACGAGCCACGCTGCTCTTGCTGTCCCTGTGAAGATGATGGGGGGCGATAGAGCGAGAAATAGGGGCACACTGGTGGGGTGGGATGGGAGTTAAAGGTCCAGGCGGCTTCACGGGCAACCCATGGAGCCCACCTCTCAGTGTTTTTCTCCTGCACTGCATGATAGCTCGCTTTCAGATCCAGGAGAACTTTTAAGGGTCTCTGACGTGGCTCTCTCCTCGCTCCTCACACTTGGCGCGCGCTCGGCAGCCGGATGTTGAGGAACATGGGGCAGGAAGTTTGGGAAGCGTGGCCTCTTTCCCTAGCATGGTCCTTCAGCTGTGCGGTGGGTGGGTGGTGGACTCTCCTGCTCCTCCTCCTCCCTCAGTGGCGCTCTAGGATTGCGGAGGGGGAGAAGCTCTGCTCTCCCCAGGCTCCAACTCTCCTTCCCGGACACTCAGCTTGCCGCCCGGCCCTGGTTCCCCGTGCCACTGGCGCCACAGGGTAGAAACGTGCCTGGGGAGAGGAATATTCCCTTTGAAATAAGGGAAATTTAAGGGATATAAAAAATCAGGGATAGCAGCGGGAAACGGCTTGGAATAAGGGAGTTTCCCACAAAAAAGGGAGACTTGACAGCTATGTAGGGAGACAGCACTTTAAATCCACTTTAATTCTGTGCTTCATGGTCTAGCACTCAAAAGTCTAGTTTTCAGCTAGCAATATCTGTTCAAGTCCAGCAGAGGGAGCTCAAAGAAATGGAAACCACAGAAAATATATTCCTTTCTTTGGAATAACCATTAAAAAGACCAACAGTTCACACACACTTATTTTTCTTCCTCTTGCAGCAATTGTAGTGTGCTGTGTCAGAAGCTATATGATTTTTAATTGCCTTTTTCTTGCTTCTTTTATTTCTTATGTTGAATATTATTGTGTTCCATGGGTAGGCAAACTAAGGCCCTGGGACTGGATCCCGCCCGATCGCCTTCTAAATCCGGCCTGCGGACGGTCCAGGAATCAGCATGTTTTTACATGAGGAGAATGTGTCCATTTATTTAAAATGCACCTCTGGGTTATTTGTGGGGCCTGCCTTGTGTTTTTACATGAGTAGAATGTGTGCTTTTATTTAAAATCTCTGGGTTATTTGTGGGGCATAGGAATTCGTTCATCCCCCCCCCCCAAATTAAAGTCCGGCCCCGCACAAGGTCTGAGGGACAATGGACCGGCCCCCTGCTGAAAATGTTTGCTGACCCTTGTTGTATTCTATAGAATTCAGATTGCAAGTGTTGTATTGCTGCAGATGACCTTATGAATCTTGATCTGCTGACTACAACTTGAAAAACCCTGGTATAGGGAAATCCCTTTTGATTTAAGGGTTATATAAATTTAGGTTATGACGATTACGTGGTATATAAATCCTGCGAAATGAAATGAAATATTCAACTGTGTAGAGCCCCCATCTGAAGAGTTACTATCCAGTCACCATAGGCATTACCTTCATCACAAGAGAAATACCAGTAATCTCTCCTTAACAAATATAACAAGTATCTTAAAAATAGCAAGTGTGCGTGCACACAAAAGCTCATACCAAGAACAAACTTAGTTGGTTTCTAAGGTGCTACTGGAAGGATTTTTATTTTTATTTTGTTTTAAATATTTCATTTGTTAGCTCTTTAAATCCTACATCTAAAGCAGGAGTGTTTTGTATGGTGGGGCAGAGGAGCAGCCTTCATCTCCCAATCATTCCCTCTTATTAGTAGGGGAAAACAGTGGCCACACCAGGCCAGCCAATCCAGTGTTTCTCCTGGTGCACCTGCACTGCCCCAGCCATGTCTCCCCCTCCTGGTAAGCAGCGGTAAGGCAGTTGCTGTAGCTCCTTCCCGCTAGGAGACCTGCTCTTTGACCTAAAGCAGGCCTAGCAGAAGCGGAGCCAGTCTTGCCTTGAAAAATCTCAAAGGAAGATTAAATTGGCCCCTTTTCTTTTTGAATAGGTTCCAATACCTCTTGCAAATTCCAGTCAAGATATAGAAAGGAAGGCAGGCAGGCATGCTAACTACATTATTTGCGTCACTTGTTTTCAACATATGTGTGTGTGAATCAAAAACGACAACCCCCAAATCATTCTGCACTGCACATTTAAAGCACCACTTTAACAGTTATGGCTTCTTCCCCCAAGGAATCCTGGGACCTGCAGCAAAAGCAGCTGTACCTGTCAGGAGCCAGAGCTATTTGCTGAATGAGAGTATGAAAAGTCTCTAATTCTGATTTTTTAAAAAAATGGTTAGGGTGCATATTTTACACTGTCTGGATACGATCCTAATGTAAGTAGATACCCTGATCTTTCCTTTGCCTTTTTCATGAGTCATCACTTCTCCTTCCCAGGAAAAGGAAAGGTTTGTTAATATTCTGTTAGAAAGGGTGTTGCCCCTTCTATTCACAGGGAGCAGATTATCTTCAGTCCTGTCAATAAGCAGTACAGGATATGACTAGGCTGGTTACTCATACCAGTTCAGAAAGAATGAATAAGAAAGGAATTCCTTTTTCATTGCATAGGTTGCATTCAATCTTTTTTTTTTTAAGAGGAAATTGTTTTTATAATTTATTTTGCCACCAACTTCAAACTGATTTTGAAGCCCTGGAAGTAAGAATCCCAGTCTTTCCCCACAAACTTGTATTCAAAGTTGTGCAAGTAGCCAAACCTGTGTTATGGTTCAAGCAGACGTAATTACACACTAATCCCCACATCTTTAGCACAACAAAGATTGTCATTGTAACTTGAAGTGCATGCATGCATGGCCATTGGCCTAGGGCAGCTTTCTCCCATCTGGTGCCTTCCAGATGTTTTGGACTACAACTCCCATCAACCTCAGCCTGCATGTCTATAGGAGGGATAGTCTAAAACAGGCATAGGCAAAGTACTCGGCCCTCCAGATGTTTTAAGACTGTAATTCCCACCATCCCTGAACACTGGTCTTGTTAGCTAGGGATGCTGGGAGTTGTAGTCCCAAAACATCTGGAGGGCTGAGTCTGCCTATGCCTGGTCTGAAACATCTGAGGGCATCAGCTTAGCCTAGGGAATGTGTTGATAGAGAGAAACAGCAGCAGTGCCTGAGCCAGAAATGGCATTTTGTTGTATGCCTTACCTTTATGACCTTTATAACCCACCCAGTGTTGAGATCCATGCATTGCAGGGGATGGATTGGATGACCCCTGGGGGTCCCATTCAACTCTATAATTCTATGGTTCTTCCTCCAAGAAGCCCAGGATAGTGTACATGGCTTCCTACCTCCCACTTTTTATCCTCACAACTCTGTGAGGTAGGTTAGGCTGACAGCAGGGATGGAAGAATGCGTCCGTTTCAGTTCTTCCAGTTTTTCTTCTTCATTTTTTCCAATCTGAAACTGAGTTCTCCACATTATACTTTTATCGTACTAGGAAATAATATGTAATCTCCCATAGAATTGGAAGGAACCAGAAAATATGAGGTGGCTACATCCCAGCCCAACACCGACAACACTTGAGAAAATGGTAGGGTGCCAGAAGATCCACCACCCCTTTTCAGCCACCAGGACATGTTTCTCACCTGCTTCAACCCTACTTTTCAGGGAAATGGACATATCAGGGTCTTGAGTCTACCCAAGAATATGTGAGTGGATCTTGAAAGTTGTAATTAATATTCCAAGGATGACCTAGAGATACATTTTTAAAGGTCCTTACAACTTTCCCCTCTCGTGGATGTTTTGCCTAAAATTTATTTATTTATTTATTTACTATAAAGATTACTCTTCCATCAAAACTTTGTTAAAATTGGCAAGCCATCATGAGAAAGAAAGAAAAAAAAATCCCCCAAGTGTTGCATATGGAAATAATAGAATCAGAATAACAAGGATACATGTGAATTTGTAAGCAGACATGAAGTGATATAAATGGTTTTCAAGGGTGAAAGACAAAGGGGAGAGGTTTTCTTTGAAAGCTCCATTGGGAAGATGTGAACTCTGAGGGAAAACATCTAAAAATACTCTAGTGCTCCCACTTCCTCATACTAGGAGGAATTTAATCAGTTTGTTTATTCCTGGTTCCTAGAGTATGTGGGAGTTTCACAATCCTTTTTTAACTGGAATTGGGATAAGCATCATGCAACAGTTAGCAATCTCGTTGCAGTTTAAAGCTATTTTAGATGGTTTCCTGCTGTGTGTTTTCCCTTTCTTTTCTGGACTGTAAGATGGCGAGGAAGCCCATTGAGTTGATCAACTGTGATGGAAGCCCATTGGATTGATCACACACACAACCCCCCCCCCACGTATATTATTCTATGTTGTGCTGCAGATAAGTTTTTAAAAAGCTGAGGCGTAGTTGTGTTGACTTGGGATTTATTCACCCTCAAACAAAGTAAGGCTGCCAATAATTTGTGTGCTGTATCTTAGAAACACACTGCTATGGAAATCAAATAGGGCTGGTCAAGCAATGCTAACAGAACAGGGTGTGAGTAATTTCTGGTTCAAACATACAAACAGAAGTCAGCGCCTTTCCCACAATACTGGCTTAGGTTGGCAAACAAGTGTGTGTGTGTGTGTGTGTGTGTGTGTGTGTGTGTGTAAGCCTAGTATTTTCATCCACTTTCAAGTCCTGCTTGGCACAAGCGACTTACCAAAGAAACCAGCGTAATTCATACCAGGATAGTTCTTAATTTCCACTCAGATTGTGTGGTTTTTGCATTATAGCTGTTGCATGGAATTTGGTGTCCTTGCATGCAGACAACACCCTTTCAATACTGAGTAGAGGGTTCACTATTCGGGACACTGTCATATTCAGCCTCTTGCCTGCATGCCGGTTAAAGTTGTGCTCCTCCTTTAAAGGTGAATTTATTTCCATGGATTATGTGGGCTAGTCTTTAATAAAACAAATCCTTCTTCAAACTAGCCCTTGGAAGGCACAACGACAAAACTTGCCTCCACTTGCCAAAGGGAATATTAGCTGAAGCCTCATATCTGAAGAACTTTTCACTATGATAGCCACAGTCGGCACAGCCACCAGCTTATCTGAGCTTTATCTGATGCTTTGAAAAGGTGCCCATAGTGAGCTGTTCCTCTTGCTTGAGATTGGAACTAAGGTCAGTTGCCATCTTGATAATGCACATTTCGCAAACAGAAGCTTTGAACACTTAGCAGCCCACAGCGCTACCAACATAAATGTAACTATACTGATTCGTGGATGCTTTTCTATAATAATAATTTATTATTTCTACCCCGCCCATCTGGCTGGGTTTCCCCAGGCACTCTGGGCGGCTTTCAACAGAACATG
The DNA here is from genome assembly GCF_009819535.1 of Lacerta agilis. Classification (NCBI taxonomy): domain Eukaryota; kingdom Metazoa; phylum Chordata; class Lepidosauria; order Squamata; family Lacertidae; genus Lacerta; species Lacerta agilis. The sequence continues at coordinate 56,429,515 of NC_046312.1, forward strand.
AAAAACAGAATAAAACTTCAAACATTAAAAACTTCCCTAAACAGGGCTGCCTTCAGATGTCTTCTAAAAGTCAAGATAGTTGTATATTTCCTTGACATCTGATGGGAGGGAGTTCCACAGATTGGGCTCCACCACCGAGAAGGCCGTCTGCCTGGCTCCCTGTAACCTTGCTTCTCGCAGTGAGGGAACCAGCAGAAGACTCTCAGAGATGGACCTGTGTCTGGGATGAACAATGGGAGTGGAGACACTCCTTCAGGTATATAGGGCCAAGGCTGTTTAGGGCTATAAAGGTCAGCACCAACACTTTGAATTCTAATAACATATAGGTTGATTGTTTTAGTTAAGCTGGAGGAAGTGCACTTTTTGTGTGCTGTATTTGCACTCTGTATTTTAACCTGAATGGGTCATAATAAAGTATTGACTGACTGAGAACACAGGAAGCTAACCTACACTGAGTTCTTTTAGCTTTTAATGTTTGTTGTTGTTCCTGTAGTTTTTTGGAAGCTGCCCAGTGGCTGGGACAATATAGGGACATGGATCGAGTATGATAATAATAATAATAATAATAATAATAATAATAATAATAATAATAATTTGTTCTTGTTGTTTAGTCATTCAGTCGTGTCCGACTCTTCGTGACCCCATGGACCAGAGCACGCCAGGCACGCCTATCCTTCACTGCCTCCCGCAGTTTGGCCAAACTCATGTTAGTAGCTTCGAGAACACTGTCCAACCATCTCATCCTCTGTTGTCCCCTTCTCCTTGTGCCCTCCATCTTTCCCAACATCAGGGTCTTTTCCAGGGAGTCTTCTCTTCTCATGAGGTGGCCAAAGTACTGGAGCCTCAACTTCAGGATCTGTCCTTCTAGTGAGCACTCAGGGCCGATTTCCTAGAGAATGGATAGGTTTGATCTTCTTGCAGTCCATGGGACTCTCATGAGTCTCCTCCAGCACCATAATTCAAAAGCATCAATTCTTCGGCGATCAGCCTTCTTGATGGTCCAGCTCTCACTTCCGTACATTACTACTGGGAAAACCATAGCTTTAACTATATGGACCTTTGTCTGCAAGGTGATGTCTTTGCTTTTTAAGATGCTGTCTAGGTTTGTCATTGCTTTTCTCCCAAGAAGCAGGCGTCTTCTAATTTTGTGACTGCTGTCACCATCTGCAGTGATCATGGAACCCAAGAAAGTGAAATCTCATAATAATAGACTGCTCCCATTTCCAATGTCCTTACCTTGCTACCCCTTGAGGTCATAGTGGACAACTTAATGAAGGAGCTTACTCATCTTTTCCAACTCTACAACCTTCTTTTTGAGTTGAGGTAGCCAAATCCATAGACTTGTATAACAGCATTATATTAGCAGTTTATTTTCATTTCTTTTCCTCATTGATCCCTAGCATGCAATTTGTATTTTTTTTAATAGCTGCCACACACTGGGCTCTGCTTTAGCTGGTTCTTCTAAAAAGCTTGGTTATTTTATCTTTAACAATACTTTCCACCAGTTTTCCCAGGATAGACATTAAGCTAACCAACCTGTAATTTCCAGGATTCCCCCCTGTTACAAATTCAGAGTCGTAAAGTCTTTAAGTGCTTCTCAGTCCCTGAGAAATTAGTCTCAGCATCCGTGGTAAGAGCAGTCTTTACTGGTCTGTACTGTTGCCAATGACATCAGGGATTCATGGGTAAATTTCAGCATTATTGGAGGGGCAGTAAGATTGAAGTCTGTGATTCTGGGAGCAGAAAGCACACGTGTTCAAGAAACTTAGCACCACCACAACATGGGGCAAAAATGAAAAATGCAATAAATATTGGGAAGAATTCCATGTTGTGCCATGTTGACAGTTTCATCAGAGCAAGCATTTCAGCTTGACAAATAGAATGATTCCTCTTTTCTCCTCCATGTATGGTTCTGGGCATTCTCCTGACTCCTCCCCCCCCCCCGAGCAAATTGTGGGGGCACAGGTGGCACACAGGGTAGGGGGGAAAGTCCTGCTGCACAAGCAGAAGTCCTTGTGAGAGCTTTCATTGGTGGGATTCATTAGTTAGTTGAATTCTATCAATTATATTTCGGTACAGACATAGCTAGAGAATAATCTTCAGATTTTTGAACAGGTCCAACTTTTGTTCAGAGAGCAACAGAAAGATCACACTATGTGGTCGGGATCTCCTAAAATTTCAGACTTTAGAGGAATATAGCAATAGTGTCAAATCCTCCCCAAATTTAACAGTCACTTTATAGTGACATTACAAGTCCAACAACCCTTTGTTTTGGGTTTTTCCCTATTAGAGGTCTACAGAGTACTGTGAAATGGCATTTTCCTGAAGGAGCCAATGAAGGAATATTAACTATACAAAGAAATATTCAACAAAAAACTAAAGCAGCTTTATATGCATTTACTTTTCTTTTCTTTTAAAAAAAGGAAGCATTATATAATTTTCTAGGTAGTAATACAATATTATATACAAACCGCATTAAAAATAGTAAAGAACTATAAAACAAGTAAAAGCATTTATTGTTATTTAATGATCTCAAAATAATGAATGTTTATAAGTATATAGTCTTAATATTTACAGGAATGTATTAGGACAACATTTTAAGATAACTCTTTACAATTTCTTTATTTCCCATCGCTTGTATTCAGCATATAATTCTAAACTGGGCAATCCATCTACAGTACTTATAAAATTACAAGCTGATAGAGCGTGAAATGGAATATACATTTTCTATGGGTGTGTACATTCATCCTGGTTTCTAGTTAAACTAATAGCTCAGGATACATTTTACATGAATGTAGGCTACCTAGAGAGGAAAAACAGTAAGATGGAAGTCACAAAGGGATCGATTTTTGCTCATGAGAAGAAGAGGCTGGCACCTCCTGGCATTCTGTTGCTGCTGCCTTGATTCCCTCATATTCACCCCAATCCAACAAGCATAATCTGCACATGCAAATAGGCTTCTGGAATCATATCTATGCCATGAGTTCAATGTGACTAACTCCCATGTAAGTGTGCAAAGGGCTGCAGCCTCCTTCATGCAGATTGCTCTTTTGAATATTGTTCCATCAATGCAGAAGGAAATATCCACCTGGCGCCTGCACTCTGTGTGAACTTTGAACAGATGGTCAATGCTAACAGCTCTAAGGTTGCATACAGATGCACCTGCAGACGGAATTGGGTACAGGTTGCTCACCTCTGAGGTGAGTTCTGCTGCTTCGATTTTGCTCTTCAAAGAACACACATACAACCTCCAGATCTACCGGTAACGCCACACACATTTTCATTCATATTTATCTGCTCACACATCTGCTTGGCAGCGTAATTATTTATATCTCCTGCATATCTAAAAGGGGCACATCTTTTTAAGGCTTTAAAAACTGCTCCAAGAAATCATTGGAGTTGGCTTCATGGTCGACACAGGGGTGTTAGCCAATCAGAGCTGTGCAAATCCAACTTCTGCTGAAAAAAACAGAAGAGTTTGATCCAGGGGGAAAGATTGTGCATTTGGCAAAAACAAAAAAACAACCACTGAATGTGCTATCCTGGCTGGCTCATCACTGATATTTTGTGCATCGGTTTGCATACTAAAAATACTTATCATTGGTTGGGTTGTTTTTTTTTTGATGGAACTGATTTTCAGACATTCCCTCTCTGTCTGTCCAGTAGATCATGAATGTGGAAACCTTGCCCCCCCCTCCAGGTTTTGCTGAACTATCACTCTCAGTGTCCCTGGCCATCGGCCATGCTTGCTGGGGCTGATGGGAGTTTTACTCCAGCAACACCTGGAGGGCCAAAGGTTACTCACCCTTGGAGTAGATGATGAACATTAAAAGCTGAAAGAGCTGGCTACTGGTTTGGTGGAATGCTACTATGTGTAGGGATCTCTGGATTGGGGATGGTATCCAATGCTAGATAGACCCAATGGAATAAAATCCACTGATTTCAATGAGTCTACTCTGGTTGTGGCAAATAATGGATATCACTCTGTGCATCTGGCCAGTCCTAGCATAACCTGGGGTATGTAGTCTGGGTCGTGTCTTAACTACATTTTAAAATGTAGTAATTCAAGTTTACAGGCCAAGAACAGAGCAGTTCTGGCGATCACACACAAGACTTTCTAGCCTAATAGATAACATTTTCACCTGGATGCTAGATGCTGTGTGCAACTAGTAATATGCAATGAAAATGCAGCGCCCAAATGGCATCTGGCGAAACACTCCCATCAGTTTCAAGGGACATATGGGAATGTCAACTTGCATTCACGTTATACATGCAATGTCCATGAATGGGTAACACCTCTGCATCTCATGTGCATCTTCCCTGCATATTTACACCAAAACCCATACCTATAGGTTGGCAGCAGGATCCATAGCCAATAAACATGTACAGATGCTTTTCCATGTTGTAAAAAGCTCTTACCACTGCCAAAGGCCATTGTTGGATCAGGGTAAAAGTGAGAGAAATTTTCTATTGTCTTCTGTGAATCCTGTATCAATAAAGGCAGACAAGGCTGACTACACTGGTAACAGACTTTTAAGCAAGTTTTTTTATATATATAAAAAGGTGACATTCCTGCAATTCAATATATAAGAAGCAATTATAAACAAAAACAAGCCCTTTATTAAAAACAATCTTTGGTTAGATTGGTATTTTAAACATGTTGGACAACACTTTGTTAACTTCCACGTAAAGAGTGTTTTGGACAAATTATACTTAAGAATGAGTTTGCTGCATACTTTGTATAAAAACTAATAAGTACTACAAAACTATGTGATGATTTTGCTTTTATTTTCTATTATTTCGCAACAATGCTCTTTTAATTGAAATATAACACTCTTGGACATTTGGTTTTGCAACAAACCATACAGTAAGTTAATTTGCAATATAATGCCAGGCTTTGGCAGTTGTGGATGAAATTGATTTTTGTTCTCCATTAAAACTAAATTTCATCCTCAACTTACCCAGCATAGGATTTATTTATTTTTTGGTATATATGATATGATGCGCTGCAGTTCATAACTAGGAAGACTGTTATCTGAACATTTCATATTGTACATAACATGAAGCAAACATTCTATATTTTGCTTTGTTGGTTTTGCTCAGGATATGCGTAGAAAGTGTAGATTAAGAGGGAGCTGGTGCCCTGCCAGGAACACACACAATAAATAAATTTAAAGACTTTTCATGTATATGGGGCAAAATTAAGGGGGGGGGATTTTCCTGCTCAGGGTGCTTGCCCTTTTGATTCTACTTTCATCATTGTGTCCACCTGCATCACTGGGGCTATCTATCTAGGATGCCATATTTTTGGAGCAATCCTATGCTAAGCACTAGGCCTGACACTAGATATAACTGTGGAGCAGATGGACCTGGCAGGTATGTTCTAGCTCTCAGACTTGTTATCTGGAGCTTCCTCTTGGGTTACTTTCCCTGGAGACTGACATTGGAAGGAATGTTGTCATGTGCCTTGGCTGCCCAAACCCTGTCACCAGTGCCATTTGTTGCCAAATGTTTGCAAATTGTAGGGAGGGTATGTGATGGTTGCCTAGCAGCCACTAAACAGATTTTCCCAGTTCTTTCCCTCCTCCATCCCAGGAGATGGAGATATGTTGCCAAAAAGACCCAAAGGAGGCTGTTGGGCCCTCAGCCTGTAGGAAAGTAGCAAGTGTTACTTGTTGGGGATGAGCAACAGGCTTTTGTTTTTTAAATCCCTTTACATTTTGCAGATGGCATACAAAAAGTACACTTGCTACTCATCCCATTTTCCACAACATAATGCACCTGAAGATTTTTTGTACTCTGGAAAGTGCCATATAAATGCTAACCGTTACTATCAAATCTGAAGGACGTCCATGTGATCTGCTCCCAGTTGCTGTTATTTTAAAGAGGCATGCACTAAATTTTACACATACATGCCCTTCAGATGTGATGAGAGGCATGCATATCTTGCGCTTGGCTGTCCGTATGCCAGTACAAACTGTAAAGTGACAATTGCAATCGAGGGCTAGCTAGGTGTTCGTAGAAGGATTTGTTCGACTTTGAAGTGTCCAGAACAATTTGTGCATGGTAGACTTGCAAAGGCAACCCGGGCTTATTTCTTTCTGCATGGCACTCGATAGGGTCATAGGGAGAACTGCACACAAAAAGGGGATTTGGCAGGAGATGCAACATGGAATTATTTATATGCTGATGCTAGAAGCCTCTGACACAAGATGAGGGAACTGGAGAGCCTGATGTTAAAATAAATAAATAGTAGGCACATCCGAGATATTCTGGAATGGACAGAATAGGTGGAACATCATCATACTATAAGCTTTCTAGTAAGCTCAGGGAAGAGTGTATTTGGGGTAGCGTTCCTCTGAATGTCAAAAATGAACATACGAGTCCCAAAAGCTAGAAAAATTAAAAGGACTATTTTCATCGACAGAATCATTGTAGGTGGAAATATCTGGTCCAAAACACAGCTTAGAACTTGAGTTCAATTATCCCCACTTCACCAAAACGCCAAAGGTAATATTAAGTTGCAGTCCTATATGTACTTACCTGGGAAAATTTACTTCCCAGGTAACATGCATAGGATTGCACTGTTGATCTTAAACTTGATTTAATACCAGAATCCATACTATATTTGCAGAGGGACACCCTTGGCCCAGCGCATGCTCTGATAGGCTCTTCTTCCCTCAACTCAGCCTGCGTGCTATGCACTCTTCCTCTTGCATTTCACTTGCTGATTCCCCCTTTCTGCCATTCATTTCCACTCCTTCCACACTCCCTCCCCTTTTCTCCTCCCCCCTGAATATTATGAGAAATCTCTCTCTCTCTCTCTCTCTCCTTGTGCCAGTCATAATTGTATAAGATATCCCAATTTAGTTTTTAAAAAAGCCTCAAATGTTCTAGAGAAGATGCTCCAACCCTTTGATAAGAGCGAGAGAGTTGAAAGCAGCAGAGAAGCTGGAAAGTGCCAGAGAACAATATTTGGATACCTTTGTCAGGGAACTGGGCAGCTGAGTCATCACAACTGCTGAACTGAAGGGTGCTTTGAGTTACGATGCTCTGGTCAGTGAAATGATAGGGGGCTGTGATATCTGGAAGTATGGGATGTAATCAAAGATGGGATGTCCAGCTACACTGAGCAGGATGACCTGTGAACGTAATTGCTTGGGGAATACCGGTAAGTTCGTTTAACATATTCCTTCAGCAACTAGGTTCCTAGGTTTTTGGAGGGCAGTGCAATTTGCTAGCAGCTCTGTCTGTGCTCTTTAATTCAGGGCACTTTTGAAAAAAGGCCCCTCAGTGCTTGGGGAAATTGTGCTGTTGCTAATATTCTTTCTTGTCCTCTGGACCCCCTCTGGAATGTGCACTTAGACACTCTGGATTACTAAACATAAATGCCCTTTTCACAAATCCTTCATCTTTCACATTGGAAGGAATGAAAGATATTCAAACAAACTGCTCTCAGTAGTGCTGGGCTGATGGCCCCACCATTTTGTTCACTGGCGTGAGTGAAGTGATGAATTGGATTCTACCCAAGGCGTGAGCCCCAGGTGGGAAACAAAATCTTCTTGCCACTGCTTTGGCTTAAGAGAAAATATTGCATGTTCAGCATAGAGCCCAGGAAACACAACAAGATTTCTGCTTGCAAAAAGGTCAGCAGATTGAAGCGCAGTTTTTCTTCCTTCGTCTTGCAAGGAAGAACTCCACAGGATGCTCTTTATTTGCTTTGCACACTGTAAAGCTCCCATACAGCTTCTCGGGAATGGGGAGCCTCTAATTATTCAAAACCCTCAGCCATTTTTCAATAAATAAGCTAAAGTAAAATTCCCAAGAGAATAGCCTACCTGTTCTATTCTTTTTTAAATATAAAAACAGTGATAGTTATAAGCTAACAATGAAATATCGATATATGTTTTTTTAAAAAAATCAAAAAATCCCTGCATTGCTTTTTGTGCAAATAAAACCCCCAAAAGATCCTTGTCAGAAACAGAATATGGTCCTCCATTTTTGTAAGAACGTAATTTCTCACATAGATATAAGCAAAATGGTTGCATATGCTTAAACATGCACCAGGCTGTTAAAGAATCAAGTCCTATCCTTTAAATAATGGCTTGCTTATGAGTGGAATGCCCCGGAATAAAACCACTTCCTCTTCTACACTTCAACATGGCATGAATGAATGGAAGACGCACTCCCTCTATGGCTCATTGACGACCTGGGGCTATGGTTGTTACAGTTTTCACCTTTCCTTTTCTCCTTGCCCCCCCAGTTTTCCAGCAGCTGCAGCTTCCCCTGTTCTTCTTTCATGAAGACTTCCACCATCAGAACTTTCTCCTTATGAATTTGCTGACTGATGTCCTTGGGAATGTCTGGGATAATCCAGTCTACAAAGTCACTCATAAACATGACCAAGTTCTGAAAAATAAGAATTTCAGAGCCAATGTTAGCATACAAAACAAAGCACTTTGAAGTCCCAATTATTACAACGGAGAGCTCAGTATTTGCAAAAATTTGTCCCATGGAAGTCTGCAGAACATAAACATTGCTTAAACTTGGACTAGAAGCAACCTTGATTGAAATCAATGGGAATTACTTCTACGATTAGGACCGATATGCTAGGCATATATTTTTCATTTTTTTATTTAGAAACCAGAGTTATGTAAAATTAGTTTACAACTCTCTGGCATACATGACCACAGATATTTAAGGCCCACTCCCAAACAAAACCAGCCTGTCATGAATAAAATGCCTGCCTGCCTGCAACTCTCCTTTTCTAAATGTCACTTTTTATACATGAAGATTAAGAAAGAAAAAGTAAAAAGTCTGTTTTGTGACACATTAAGGACACACACGGTTTTCCTCCCTGGCTTCTCTGGTCACATGGCCAACACCTGCCTGATCTAATACATCTGTAGCAGAAGACACATGTAACACGCTTCGTATGTTACAACACATGTACCTTTTCTTTCTCAAAAATGAATTTCCTGGTGGGAAGTGGTAATACTTAGGCCCTCAACTCATAGAGTCAAATTCAACAAATATTGGTTCAGAGAATTTATTTATTTACTCTATTTTTTATCCCATCCTCCCCCATCCCACCAAAAGGAGCCCAGGGCAGCCACCCAATATCCACAAATAAAACAACATAATTCAAACACTACTAAAGTCAAAACTATCAAAGCACATTTCAAACAATACATAATTCTAGCTGCTTCAAGTACAAAATTCATTCAAGTACAAAATGCCTGGCCAACGAAAATGTTTTAAAATGATAGCAATGTATGTAACAATCATCTTTCATGGGGGGGATTTGATAGTAGGGGTGCTGCCAAAGAGCAAGGTCATGCTGTGGGCTACCGCATCCCCCCCCATCTATCTCCATTGGTGGCACTACAAGCAAGGCCTCAACCATTGATCTTAAGGCCTTGTCTGGTTGGTATTGGAGGAATTGGTCTTTTACGTACATAGACACTGAGCTATTAAGGGCTTTGTGATTACCAACACACTGAATCGGAACTAGTGGCTTTACAGGAAGCCAAGGCAATGCTAGGACAGGTGACACATGACCCAGTCTGGCAGTCACAGACTTTTTTTTACCATCTTCAAGGGAAGTCCCATGTGGAACACTTGACCTAGTACAAACAGGTCACCAGAGCATGAGTTACTGGCACCAGGGTATCTTGGTTCAAGAACAGTTGTTGCTGGCACAACAGTCAAAGTTGGGCATAAGCTGGCCCAGATGTCAACTAACTATACAGTGACTCCTTGTATCAATGAGTACTCTTGGAGTACCTTTTTCTTCTGGGTGAGTTGTCCAGAAAAGGTTGTTTAGGATGTAAGAATTGTCTGCCTACAGCACCTCTATCCTTTTGTGATTCTCTCTTGGTCTCTGTTAACTGGCTCCCCATCCAGCCCATCACAGCCTCTAGGCACCAGTTCAACACCTGCACAGCCTCTCCCAATTCAAACGGATTGGAGACATAGAGCTATGTGCTGTCAGCCTACAGATGACACCATGCTCCAGATCCTCAATGACAGTTCTCAGCAGCTTCATATAGATCGGGGGTCTGCAACCTGCGGCTCCGGAGCCGCATGCGGCTCTTTTACACCTTTGCCGCGGCTCCGGGGCGGATACGCCTGTCCACTTTTCCAGCTGGCCAGTGGCAGCGGCCGCCCTCCAGCTGGCCGGCGGCCCACCCTCCAGAGGCTGAGGGCGCTGCTGCTGTGCTGCTCTGCTCATGCATCGTGCCTCGTTTCTGCCAGCGCAGGTGCAGCAGCAGACAGCAGCAGTTTCCCTCCGGAGGTGTGGCTGCTGCTGCTGGTGGTGTGGAGCTGCTGCTGGCTGCTGCGTCGAGGCTACGACGAGGTAGGCAGCTGCGGGCTGGGCCGGGGCAGTGGGTGGTGGGCGAGGGCGGGGGTGGAAGCCCTCTTTTTAAAAATGGTCGAGGAAGCAGCGCCTGTTTCCCTGCCGCTGCCTCCTTCGCTCCTGGTTCCGCTCGCAGCCTCAAACCGCGCTCTCGCGGGTGCGCGTCTCTCTCCGCCCTGGAGCAAGGCTGGGACTCGCCCTTGCCCGGGACCCGCATCTCAGGAGCCAATGGGTGCACGTGTCGCGAGGGGGCTTGGAGGCGCCTAGGAGCCCGAGCACGCACAGCAGGGACGTGGCTGCTTAAAAAGGCTGCATGGAGAAAAAGGCAGTTGTGCGTTCTTCCGCAGCAGCGCCGAGCAGAGCTGCCGCCGGACCTCACCAGGCAAGGTTAGTCGTGTCGCCCCCACCTTCCAGGGCGCAAAGCTGGGCTGGCTGGGCAGAAACCACCGTCAAGCTCTCTGCCTGCCGCGGGCGGGGGGCTTTGCAACCCCCCAAAGAGTCCCTTGGGGTGGGGGACTGGGACTGGGGAGGGGGAGTCCTCTGCCGCTGCTTCCTCAGGTGTGTTGCTTAGGCTGCCGGGCGGAGCGCGGGAGCGCAAGTTGGCCACCTGCACCGCGCCCTCCGGCTGTGGCCTCTCCAAAGTGGCCTCTCCAAACACGCGGCGCAAAGAGCGGCGCCCTGGCTTTGCCCCGGTTTGGTTGGGCAGCCTGTGGCTGGAGGAGATCCGGGGGATTCCTCCTCGGCGGCTGAAAGAGGGGCTTGTTCTCCCGCGCTTTCTTTTCTCCCAGGTCTAGGTCACTTGACCCACAATAACACTTCTTTAGTCTCCTTGCCGCACGCGCTCTGGCAACTTTTCAGGCTCCGGCTTGCATAAAAACTGGGAAAGCTTTCTCTCGCTTCCTTCCCCCCTCCCCCTCTCATTTCCTTCCCCCCTCCCCCTCCGATGCTGCTCTCCAACCACCTACCTGCTTGTCACGAGTTTCGACCCCCCCCCACTCCTTGGAAGGGTTTCATTATTGGAGCTGAGCTTGTCCCCTGCTGAGGTAAATGACTTATTGCTCTGCTTCGACCGGGGGGGTGGGGGGGTGGGCTGGTAAAGAAAACCAAACCTGAGTAACTTATGCAGAGGCAGAATTTACTAGGTGGGGGAGAAGCCCCTGTCGTGACTTCCAGGCGTTTAGAAGCACGGACAGCCCACCAAAAAGAAAACTTGTGAAAATGCTTCCTTCGCAAGGACAAGGAGTAATAGGGGTGGAGATGGGCCGAAAGTCCAAAGCAAATGAATTCTTGAAGTGGGAGGATGTACTACGGGAGGCAGAATAAAGGGCTGGTTCTCACAGAGACATGGGTAGGAAAATGACGCCCCAAAAGGTTGCAGTTTTTCCTCTGTCCTGAGTGTGTATTAGGGGAGCCTTGACAAAGCACCTGTTGGCGTGGAAGAGAGGAGTCCTAACTTGGATCTGTGTTCATGTGCAAAATCTATCGCCATTGTCATTAAGGGGGCAGGGAACTCCCCTAAAAAGGTTTGAACACTACGAACTACTACAGCCACCTGTATGCAAGTCAGCACAAACATCACAGGCTTCTCTGGTGCAATTCTGTGCTTTATTTAGCAAGATAGGAGGTTGGAAGAGGTGAGCATAGCCTCTGGTCTGGAATATTAAGGGTAAAAGACACTAACATTATTGTAAAAGCCAGCAGTCTTCAATTAGACATGGGACAAACATTTAACACAAGTGTGCAGTTGAGGACTCATTTTTTTTATAAAAAAAACAACAAATCAAATATTTGTATGCTGTTGCAACCCACCTTGGATCAGGCTGTGACCTGGTAGTGGTCCCCAGGGTGGATAAAAATGAATGATTAAAAAAAAATCATTTTTTTTTCTTATTTAAATCAGATTTTTTTTATTTAAATCGGATTTTTTAAATTTAAATTGGATTTTTTAAAATAAAATGCAGTGTTATATTTGTTTTAAATGTTGCAATGTTTTTGCGGCTCCCAGATTCTTTTTTTTTCTTCGGAAACGGGTCCAAGTGGCTCTTTTTGTCTTAAAGGTTGCAGACCCCTGATATAGATGTTGGATAGCATGGCAGACAAGAGTGACCCCTACAGGAACCCATAATGTGACTGCCATAGAGCTGAGTAGCAGTTTTCCAATGCTGCAATACAGCGCCTCCAACCCCCAACCCACTAAGTTACTTCAAAATGGCACCATGGCCAATGGTGTTGAAAGTTGCTGAGAGCTCAAAGGGACCTAACAGGGTTTCATTATCCCAATTTCTCTCCTGATAAACATGACTAAGGCTATTTTGGTGACAAAACCAGACCTGGAGCCAGAGTAAAATGGGTCCAGATAATATTGTTATCGATATGTGGGTGCTAAATGCTTGGGTTTAATAAATGTTAGGATTTAATTAGAACTGGCTTGTGAAAATGGCACACCAAACCCTTGTGTCTAAGATATGTGTGCAGTGGTACCTCGACTTACGAATTACTTGGCATACGAATTTTTTTACCTATGAATGAAAAAAGTGCTCGCACGCCTATGAATTTTTCGACATCCGAAGGACATCTGTTGGCAGTTTTAGATGGGGTTTACTCGACTTACAAATTTTAGATGCGGTTTACTCGACTTACGATTTTTTCCGAATTCTTCGTTTCCAATGCATTCCTATGGGGAAATCGCTTTTTTCGACTTACAAATGTGCATTCGGAACGGATTAAATTCGTAAGTCGAGGTACCACTGTATTAGGTTATATTATATATTAACGAAGTATTCTCTTTTCCAAGCTCTGTCTGTTAATACAGAGCCACCTTAAATAATTTTGGGATATACTTTACCTGAAACACTATTACAAATGCTAGTCTTGCTGCTAGCACAGCCCAGAAATCCTTTGCAATATCATATTTAGTTTCAGACCATGGGGGATCTCGGTAATCTTTGTATCTGAAAAGCAGAACTGAGAGTCAGTATGTTCAAGCTGGGAATCTTGACTGAATATACACAGTATGGCTCTTGCAAAAAGCACGAAAAAGTTTTGTTGCTTTGTTGTACCCTTATCATATCCACCTGTTGGTGTTGCTTAATCTTTCAGTTGTAGCCTTCTTAGAGATGCTGAGAGAAAGTGTGTGCATGTATGTTTTGCATACGTGTGTGTGTGTGTGTGTGTGTGTGAGAGAGAGAGAGAGAGAGAGAGAGCGAGAGAGCGAGCATAGGCATTTCTTGAACAGAAAGGGCTTATTCCACACAAGCCTCAAAATACATGTTATTATCACCAGTTATCTATGTAATAGTCCAGGTGGATTTGTGAGAAAACCAATCACAATCGGATCCTTCAAAAAGAGAATTTTGAGCTGTTTTTTAAAACTAAAAGTAGGCTGATGCCTATTAAGTGATGTTATCATGTTGGTAATAGACCTAACTTTGCCATTAGCCCCTCCCCTGCATATTCCATCTACTGTAAGTACAAATTAGGGAAGGGGGAAAGGACGCAGGTTGACGGGGAAGTGAAGAAATGAGATGGAGCCCTTATCACCCGAAGTTCTATGAGACTTGCAATAGGAAAGAAGGCAGAGACTCTTTTGGACCCATTCCTGCCTTCTCCAGCCACCAGTTGGGGAAGGCATAGAGTGCTGCCTCATTGGATGGACTGAAGCAAAATATGTAATAAAACAAATAAACCGTCTCCCATTTTAAAATAGGAAGAGCTGGCTCCAAATGGAAATCTTATCCAGGAAAAGATTTGCTGTGGGGCAGAAGGGTTAACACGACTTTTTTAAATGATTGGGCTGGAGGCCAGGGAGAAGCTTACTAGGAATTTAATACAGTATATTGGCCGGGAGTTGTGCAGTATATTGGAAGGTGTTCTCAGACCTCCTATGCCATGAGCATGGAGGTACAATGAAGCCTTGAGGCACAGGAGTGCAGATTTTTGCACTCTAGATTTTCTGGACTCCAACTCCCACCATCCTTAGCTAGCACAGCCAATGGTCTGGATGTTGGGAGTCCAGCAGCATCTCATGGACCATAGGCTCCTCACCCCTGTCCTAGGAGATGAGTGACACCAGAGATAGCAGGGTGTGTGGGGTGGAAGATATATTTTGGTGAAAGGAAGGAAGGGTTGCTAGCTTTGGTAGCCCTGAGTGGCTTGCACACAATCCTGGAGAGATTATGTGGATGCTTACGGCAGGAGATTACATTTGGGTTTGGGACCTAATGAAAAGGAGCACTGTGGTTTAGAAGTTCAGATTGGCACAGGGAATGGGCGAAGCTTATGTGTTCATGAATTTGTTCTAGCACAGGTGGAGCTGACCATTATATTTTCAACAATGCATGTTACTGGGATAACTAACAAGACAGAACAGCCTAGTCTCTGGTTTAGATCTTCAGATTCCAGTCTTTGGAACAGAGGCAAAAAGCATATCCAACAGTAATAGGCTTATGGATATACGTTCTGAGGTTGACCGGGCCTGTTCAGTAGTCTTTTAAAGCTTTGACCATGCAAGCTAGCATGCTTTCTGGGTGTTCTTTGATTACAGGACTAGATGCTGCAGTAGCAAGTAGAGCCTCGCGTAGCTGAGCTGTACTGTGTATTTGAAAGGCTGAGCAATAAAACAGCCATTAAGACAAAGGGGAGTAAGCAGCAGCCATAGCTTTTCATGCAAAGGCTGTGGGAAAGTGGGCCTGTGTGTTTGGTGGGTGTTAGACAAATGGAGGAGCCCTGTTCTGGCATGTGTCCCCTAACAGGCTGGGGTTGTTAGTGTGGACACTACTAACTAGAAATGCTTCACAGTGAAGGGGGGTAGTTTTAGACGGCTTTGTTCTTCTTCCTTGGGTAGCAGTGCAATGGGAGGAAATGAGATCACATCAAGGCCTCAGGTGCACTCTTGGTTTAACTGACCACTGTATTTTAATATTTTGTTGGAAGCCGCCCAGAGTGGCTGGGGAAACCCAGCCAGATGGGTGGGGTATAAATAATAAATTATTATTATTATTATTATTATTATTATTATTATTAGTCATAGCTTCGGGGAGAGCTGGAGAAACTCTGAAGTCGACAGTTTTCAAGCTTTGAAAAAGGTGCCAAGGAAAAGAAATGGTATGGCCCAGACCATGACGACTGAGACGAGATAGTGGATGTACACAGAAGGAAGATTTGTATGCGGATGGAAGGTGGTAGCCACAAATCCATGTTCAAATACATACAACCTAAGTACATGGAAACTTAAATATGAGTCCTTCTGAGATGCATGAATGGGTCAACATCCCAGGGGAAAATTTCTTTTAAAGAAATAACAGTATGTACCTGCATATTTGGACTGGGTAGCCAAGCTCCATAGCGTCATTTGGAGCTGTTCCATCTTGAAAATCGCTGACATTAAAATAGGATAGCGTATGGTTCACGAAGCCATGCATGGTGCCACTTTCACTGTACATATACAGGTACACGAGGCGTGGAATGAAGTCAGATGTGAATGAGATCACAAATGCCTAAGCCATAAGAGTAAACAATGAGCGCAATATTCAGGCAATGCTTGACTGATTTCATAACCAAACTCAACTGTCTCCTCCCCCAGTTGGGCTTATGTGCAGATGGATTGCTATAAATCAGGCTGGTTTCAGGCCATAATCCGCAGATTAATGATTTTCTTCACTCCATAGAAGTTTTGATATTCGAACTCTAGAACTGCAGCAAATTGAGAATGAGCAATTGAGGGTGGCTGAGGACATAACATCATGTGGACAATAAAAAAACAAACAGGTCCTTCATTGTTTTCTAATTTCAATATGGTTCTGCTTTCAGTATAAGTGCAACATTTGCAGTGTTCTGCTCTCTCTGGTTCTATATCCACTTATTTATTATTAATTATTATTATTATTATTATTATTATTTACTAAGGCATTAAGGGGAGTGTATGTTTAAGAATCCCCTCTTGCTTTTGTTGTTGTGTGCCGTGAGCCATTTGAACCACTTTGCATTGATGTGGTCTGAAAGTAAAAGCAGTTTGGGTCTGCCTAGGCAGATGCTACAAATCAAGGACACCCAAATTTATTATAATCTTGTCAAACAATAATGAATGTCCATACCATAAAGGGGATGACACACAATAGTTGTTTACAAAGACCAGAAAACACTCCACCCGGGAAGACTCAAACATTCAAAAATGTACCAACATTTTTGGTCCTTTATAATATTAATAAATCTTATATAATTAGATTTGCTGTTGTGAGCACAAGAGGGACCACCAGAAAATTGAGGGGGGGGGGAAAGCACTTGGGGAACATATAATCATTTGCTCGGGGCCCAAATGATCCTTCTCCAAAGGATTCTTATAAAGCAGGAGTGGGGAATTTGTGGTCCTCCAGATGTTCTTGGACATCTGGAGGACTAAACCCACAGCCAGCATAGCCAATGGACAGGGACAAGAAGAGTTGTAGCCAAGCAACACCTAGAGGGCCACAGGTTCCCCATTTTTATCTCAGGGGAATATTGCTGTTTTCTCCTAGCTTTCTCCACCAGTGGCTTCCGAATCCAATGTACTGATTCCACACTCATACCCATTTGGAAGCTTAATAACTGATACATATCACATTAAGGAAAAGGACAAAGAATGTCGTGCTTAACAAGCTTGGAAGCAAAAAGTCAAGAATGAATGTGGACACACAGAGGTGAGCATCAACCGGTGCAGCTTCGGCCTGAGCACAACTGGGAGACAGTGCAAGAGTGACCGAAGTGGGGAGACTTTCTCGCCTATTTCTATTTCAGTTTCAGATATTTTTCCATCACTGGATGAGCTTCTTACACACATGGCTACAGGGATGGGCCACATCTGAAGGGGAAAAGGGAAGGAGGTAAGGGCCTCACAAAGATGCAAATATGGTCGTGACTTGTTGAAGGACCAGAAAGACAGAGGAAGCAGGCACCCAGAGAGAAAAAGGTGGGCAAAGCCAGCTGGAAATAGAAGTTGAGCATGGCACTTGCTTTAGCTTCAGCTCATCTTTATGGTTGGCTTCCCAAATATATTCCTAATTATTTGGTGGACATCCTGCTAGTATGTTATGAAATCATTATTTGGTGATCTCTTAAGTTTTTTCACATTGCAGTGTTTTCCTGTACTCCAACTACAACAAATGCCAATTGAATTATGTGAGCTTCTAAAGACTCTTGGAATGCACTTTAAAGCATGGCAAAGAACTGAAGACAAACCAACTCTAGAAATAAACGATCCATTTTAACAGGGCTACTAAATGCGTCAAGATAAAACGGACTGGCCCACTGGGCCATATGGCTTTTTCTAAACATGATATGCCTAATGATTGTAACCAGTTTTGTTGAGATGTTTTAAAAGAAGTAAAACACATAATACAGCACATACAACCTAGGTCAGTTATGTTTTCAACAACTCCTCCCCACCCCTTTTAACAGCTATTGTAGGAGTCGGCAAATTTTTATAGCTGTGGACCGGTCTGCTATCCCTCACACCTTGTGGTGGGCCGGAGAAGCGGCACCAGGGGGTGGAGCTGGAAGAAGATACAAGGGGGGCAAGTAGTCCTCCTCCCCACCCCCAGCCACTGCGCTTACCTTCCCTGGGGCTGCCGCTGCCACCGCCACTGCCGCTTATTCTCGT
Organism: Lacerta agilis; assembly: GCF_009819535.1. Classification (NCBI taxonomy): domain Eukaryota; kingdom Metazoa; phylum Chordata; class Lepidosauria; order Squamata; family Lacertidae; genus Lacerta; species Lacerta agilis. Next base: position 56,447,508 of record NC_046312.1, read on the forward strand.
GGGTAGGCAGAGTGAGCTCGTCCACTCTGTTCTCTGGCCCACAGGAGCACCAGGGCGGTGGTGGCGGAGGAAAGAAGAGTGACGCGAAAGAGCTGGCTCCGGAGAGGGGCTGCTTAAAATGGCGCTCAGCCAGCTTAGCCCAGACCCCTTCCTCCTCTAGGCAGGGCGGGGAGAAGCCAGGAGGGGGGAGGGAGGAGGCGCTGCTGCGGTGTGTGTGTGTGTGTGGGGGGGGGAAATGGAATGGTGCAGAAAAAGAATGGCGCAGCCTGAATGAACAGAATCCTCATGCCGATCCACGGACAGTCCACAGGCCAGATCCTTTTGCTGACCCCTGAGCTATTGCCTTTAAGAAGCACATGTTAGATATGAGATGAAAAGAGTCATCTCTTTTGGGAAACTGGTTGCTGCAGGTATCTGGAATGAGAGCTGCACTCCCCTGGTAGGATAGGAGTGGAAAGAAGTTTTGTCAGATTTGGTACAGGGTCTAAGAAGTTTGTGAGGGGAGGCAGTCTCAGGGAGCAGGCAGGTGGGTCACACCGCCCACCTATGTGGTTGCTTATATGCTTCTGTAAGGCCTACTCACATTTGCAATGTACAACTATACATTTGTAAAAAGTGCAAATAGAATACTGCAACAAGACGAGCTCACTGTCTTTTGCAAAGGAAACTGAAACTCTGCCCTGTCCCTTGGGAAAGGGGAGTATGAGACAATATGCAGAACAATACATGTTTGCTTTGTTCCATGAAAGCTGAAATAGGGTAGTGTGAGTCAGAGGAACGACAACAAAAAAAATGACATTTGTCATTGTTGAAGAGTTTGCTATAAGAATTATGAAAAAGCAGGAAAAGTGTCCTCAAAGAGGAAAATGGGATTTATTATTGTTATTTTAAATGGAGAAGACATACGTTCTCTAAATTCCACTGACTTGAAAGCCTCCAGATAGCACTCAACAGTCAAGAAGTATAAAAATTGGGCTGACGTGTGCTAAAGAGCAGCTCACACTTTCTCTATCAGCTTTCCACTTGCCCTATAGAACTTGCTTCACATGAAAAACTATCTGCCTGAGTGGGAAGACTAAACAACAGCAGTGTCAGGAAAATCGTTACCATTCTTTACTGACAAGTAGTCCTTTGCTAATAAAAGTTATAAAAGTGACTATTATTTGAGCTTTAAAAGAAAGCTTGTGAAATTGAGAATAAAAGTTTCTTTGTTTTTGTTCCATGAAAGCTGAAATAGGGTAGGGCGAGTTAATTAAATAAATCAGAGCAAGATATTAGACTCACAACAAAACTTTGACAGTGATTTGCCCATGGCTGCCCAGTGAGCTTAATTGCTGAGAGGGAATTTGAACCAAGGATTCACTCCAGACGCCACACCACACTAGATGTCTATGATGTTAACATTTCCAAGTAATTGAAAGGAAATTAAGAATCAGCGTGATCAATCACTATTTGCAAAGACTTACTTACATTTATGATCACAGCAAGTTTTCCTACACCTCTGAGGATATTATACCATATTCCTGGAGGGAAAAGACAAGGTTAAAAGACTTTAAAATGGCTACCCATAAGAATGGAAAACTATAAATAACATCACTGTGCAAATTCAAGGTGCTGGTTTTTATCTTCATAGCCTAAACAGCTTGGGGCTCAAGTATTCTAAATACTGGTACTATCTTCTTCCGTATGTATTGTCTCGTACTCTCTGCTCCATATGTGATATCCTGCTTCAATCCCCTAATTGTTGTTCCTATTGCTATTTAGTTTAGTTTAGTGATGGAGTTGTCCATTTGTTTGGATTTGATATTTGATATCCCACTTTATCACTACCCGAAGGAGTCTCAAAGCGGCTAACGTTCTCCTTTCCCTTCCTCCCCCACAACAAACACTCTGTGAGGTGAGTGGGGCTGAGAGACTTCAGAGAAGTGTGACTAGCCCAAGGTCACCCAGCAGTTACACTTTGTCCATTTGTGTGTTTGTGCGTGCATATATAGATAGATAATTTCCCCCATATAGATATATTTCTATTATTTTATTTATTTGATCCCTGCTCTGGCATTGAAATGCTGACTAAAGTATCATCTTCACCACCAGTGTCATCATCTCATCACCTTATGCAGTTAGTAGACCTGAATTTCCCTAGTAGAATAAAGGAGGATTGAAATTTAAAAGACGAAACTAAAACAAGAGTCCTGCCTCCTCCATCACAGATGGCAAAGTGACATAAATATGGAATGATGTTAACTAGTTACTGTCCTGTTAGTGAACTGCTTACCTATATCTTTTGCTCTTACTGCAACTGGCCTTCTAAGCTCAGTAACAAACTTCTTTGCATCCAGACGTATTTCAATGATGTTGTTCAGGAGTGCAAACAAGGGAGCCAGTGGGAAAGACGCAACAAACAGGGTTACAAACCCAAACTGGATGACTGAAAATTAAAAAAGAAAGCACAGAGTAGTTTGCATATTATACTGTTCTAGATGGAACGTATTTTTGGAAACAGCTCCCCACAAACAGCCAGTGCTAACTACTGAAACTACAATACTCACAGATAATATGCATATGAATGTAGGTAGGTGCTGACCCTGTAATGTTAACCTAGAACTTCATGAGATAGCAACTTTCTTTGTAGGGGGTTATAATCTCTTTTCTTTCAGCGAAAAACAGAATCACATATTGTATAAAAATGGACTTCAAAGTTAAAATGGCAGGCAGTTTTTAGAAAACCAGCAACTGGTACATGAAAACTACAAAAGCTCTAGGTTAATTAGTTTAGTTTGGAATGGAAAGAGGTCAGGCTAATTATGGAGCGAAAATGATCTTCCAAACCAGGGATTTACACTTTTAAAAATCTCACATGGTATCTATTTGCACTGGCCTACATCAGTCCCTTTGGTCATGGTCAAATGCCGTACCAACCCCATGCAAATAACTTGTTTGTTGACATATTTATGAGTTATATACTGTTAACTGAACTGGTGATCTCTTGAAATTTTATTGAAGGCATTTTTATTGTCAGGTAATTGTTCACATTTTTGCCTTTTTATTGTACAGTGGTACCTCGGGTTACATACACCTTGGTTACAAACACTTTGGGTTACAGACTCCGCTAACCCGGTAGTAGTACCTCGGGTTAAGAACTTTACCTCAGGATGAGAACAGAAATTGCATGCTGGTTGTGAGCCGGCAGCGGGAGGTCCCATTAGCTAAAGTGGTACCTCAGGTTAAGAACAGTTTCAGGTTAAGAACGGGCCTCCGGAACAAATTAAGTTCGCAACCAGAGGTACCACTGTATTTGTTTCTGTATGATGTTGTCAGCCGCTTTGGAATAACTTTTGGAGAGAATGAGGTACCAATATAAGGAGTTCAGTGAGTGGATAATATGGAGATGACTAGATTCACCATGCTTTGCTTAGAAGCCTTCCAAAAGCATCTGTTTGTAATCTTGAAGACAAAGTGTTGTACTAAATGGCTCTTTGTTCTGAACCTGCAGCATCCATGTTTCACATGGTTTCACCATGATCTGCTATTATCACAAATATAAAGCACAGGATATAGTTCTGCAAGGCAATTGCCTCAACCTCTACCTCTCCCTGCAATGCTGTTGGGCCGAAGCTGGCTGCACTGAGTGGCAGGAAGCCTTTGCTCAATCCAAATCATACCTCCACCAGCCCACGGCAAAGGGTGTTTAGACTGCAGTTCAGATGTACACAATTCTGCATAGTATCAGAACTTCATTATGGGTGTCACTTTGAGATATCAAGGAACACGTGAGAATTTACGATTCCAAGTAGAAGGAATGACTGCTCAGCTCTTAGAAAGAGGCTCTCCAACATTTTTCTTACATATTCCATCTTATGCTAACAAATCATATCCAAAATAGTTTATAAGTAAAGAATCCTGCCCTTGAGACTGAGTCCATTTATTGAAAAAAATACATTCACCTATTAAAACTGACCATTACTCATTTGTCACTGATTAGGGGTGTGATTCTATGCTCACTTACTCTTTTAAGACTATTGAACTGAATGGAGTAGACTTGTATAGGGTAGCACTCTAAGCTATTAAAAAAACTGAAACCCTAGTTTAAACACCTGAAATCTCACTCACTCATTTCCATGTATTCTGGCGTAAGACCAGCAAAAGGCTCCAGATTATAGTCTACTTCATAACGTTGTTTTTTCTTCAAATATTCCTCGTGGTCTCCAGGACGCCGTCGTTTCGATTTCAAGTATCTTATGAATTTTTTCATTTTTCTAAGAGGAAACATTAAAAACTTTTAAAAGTCTTAGTAGTTTTGTAAGAGCGAAAAAAACAAAACCCAACCAAACAAAAAAATTGTGAATTTGCTGATTGTGAAATTAGTTATATGGGGACTGTGGTGGGGAACGAAAGGGTCCCTCAGATGTGCACAAGACTTTCCATGAGTGCCTTCTGAGGCTTCTGTGCTTCATCTCCCAGCCTACAGTTGCAACAAGGGCTCTTCCTGAAATTTATTTGACCTTCAGAGATGCCTTGTCTGAGAGGCACATTGGAAGGGTAGACCTCAGAAACCTTACTGTAAGTAGGGCTACTCCTTGGATTCAGTCTAAATATTTGCAAGGCATCAGAAAAAGTAAATGGGATGAGGTCAATATACTTTCTCACACTAGTCCCTAAGGATGGCAAAGATTGGTATTATTAATAGGCTATTTTGTAAGAACTAGGCCTTCATTTCTTTTAGTACTTAGGATTATTTTCAGCTTCTGCTATTACCTGTTAACAAACAAATTTAATTTAATTTGTTTTCACTGTAGAGTCAGAATTCTTTTTTTATTGTCCAAGTTCTGTTGTATACCACTCTAGAAACCATATGATTGAAAAGCAAAATAATAAATATTGAAAATGGTATAATAAAGCAAATGCATGTTATTTTATAGTATGTAGCATAGCTCTCTTCTTGCCTTTTGCCTTTCGGACAAACAAAAAAACCAACATAGCATTTCTACTTTCCAGTTGATACGCAAGCATTTTACAGCAGATGGTCTCATTCCTTGGCTACTTACGGAATGCCAATTTCAAAAAGATTGTTCTGAATCAGCTGTTTGCCCAACATAATAATGCTAAGTTGTATACACAATTCCATTAGGCAACCACCGGGAGCACACTAAAGGAGAAATAGAGATACATAGATTAGGGGGTTCTAGATAACGTAACACAGGCTTATATCAAGACTTTGGTTCATTCTCCTTGTGCCTCTTAAACTTTGTTCCTGAAAGCTGGGGGACCCTATGGAACAGTGTGAGTAGTGACTACAGGGGGTGGGGGTAAAATTAGTGAAAACTGCTTTCTCCCCACTTCTGTCAGTGGGATCCCTCTGCTGGATCAAAAGCCTTCCGTGGAATGATGTTGCCCTTCTGTGTGCAGATGGTTAAATTTGAATCCACACCATGGTTGTTTTCTAGATCTGAAAGAAGCATGCACAAAATGAACTGCAGTTACCTCTTCCATGCGAAAAGAATGAAAAATGTAGACATAATCTCCTGGGCGTCCAACGAATCTAGGAAAATCCAGAAACAATTACTGGTCTTTTGTTCTGCCTATTTTAGAGGAACAAGCTGTCACACTCCTCCTGCGACATCTCCCATGCATCCAGATAGAATCTTTGGGAGGAATTTAGTGTGGTGGTATGCCAATCATTCTCTCGGGGCAAGAATTTCAGCATTGTTAGTCTGTTTGTTTATAGATTGTTATTAAATAATAATAATCCTTCTCTATCCTCCATGTGCTGTTCTGAGGGGTTCTCCTGCCCCATCCCAGAGTCACTTTTCACTATTGTGTGTGTGGCGCACGGGGGGGGGGAGCAACATTGCACAAGTGGATATTCTTGAATGGGCATCCACCAGTGGGACTTATTAGTTGATTCTGTTATATAATCTGCAGGGCATGGGCTCCTAGTTCTCATTGAGTAGGGATCCTGATATAAATGGGTGAACTTATCAATTTTTGTTTCTCTCAATTTTTCATTTTTGTAATCTTGTGTTTGGTTCTTCATATTTCTGCATCAGTTTGTGATTTTTTGTAGATTCATGGAAATTAATCAGCATTTTGTTGCAAATTTCTGATAATATACACTTTTTTGCAAATAAATTTTGCTTAAAAACAATGCATTTTTCTGTTATTTTCAGTACTATATGCAATTCTACACACATATTATGCCAATATATGCATTTTTGTACATATTATTGGCAGGCTCCCCTGGCTCTCTGGGCCCCAGTACCCTTTCCACTCCCATGCCTGGGCCATGACTTTATCTCAACAAATGTTCAGAGTCAGCCTAGGTAACAATTACAAATTTAATCAATTTTTCCTGCTACTCATTGGTTCTTGAATAAGGTCTCAGAGTCAGCTTGAAGTAGTAGTTACAACACTTGAAGTTAAACATTTAATTCACCTTATGCAACTTACTGGTCCTTGAAAAAGGTATTGAATTCACTGCTTCTATAACTCACCGGCCCTTGAAGAAAGCCACATAGAAAATAGGCGTGTAGGCATTGACAAATTTCAAAAGGAAGGCCTTGAAGATAAGACGTTCTTCAAAACTCTTGTCTGTTTTTGGAACCTCTGTGTAAATAAGATTAATGTAAGAGTGCTTGAAAAAAGCATTCAAATAGCTAAATTTTAGAGCCTGCTAAGTTTTAAGATTTTGGAAGACTTCTCTTGATCTGTTTAGTAGTTGTTGTTTTTTTAAAAAGAAAGGGTACATCCTGATGGTACATTTGTTGTCTGTACAGATGGACCTGTCTGTATGGTGATGATGGAACTAGAAAACTCCCAGCTTCCAGCAACCCTCTCCATGTCTGGAGCTGCATGCATTGTCATGCCTAGGTATGGACTACATTCATCGGAACCACCAGGCTGGTCTGATCACAAGAAATGTATCTCAGGGAAAATTCTTTCTGTGTTTGATGAAACCCTAAGAAGTTCATGCTCAGCAATAACTGGACACCTCATTTTTCCAGTTCTTGATTTATTGTCCCTATGAAGAAAGCAATGACTGTAAATGAAGATGAATTGCATTACTCAGCTTCTAAAAATGGTTTGGTTCTCCATAGCAAGTGAAGAGGCTCTTGTTTAATCTAAGTCCATTTCCCCATTTTATAATCAAACCAATGCTAGTTGCTGAAAGAAGTTCATGTAATAATACCAAGTGATTATTTTATATATATCATTGGCTAGACATGCTTTGTTCTTGGCTGTGTGGCCAAAGTGAAATAATTGTGCTCTTTTAAGACAGGCCATTTAAAGAAACTGTAGCTTTAAGTCAAAATAACTTTTAAGATTTATACCTACCAATCTGGGTCAGCCATCTGGCTATGCAGCCATATACTTCATCCAAGATTATTATCACCACCAGATTAATAATCACTGCAGTTGCTGTGACAGTTACTCTAACATTAGACCGGCCACCGGGAGTGGAGCTGATGGCTAAAGCTGCTGCAGTAGAGATTCGGTATATTATGACTCCAAAAACAATGGCAAATGTCAGCCCAATCTGGAAAGACAAAAGTAACATGTCATAAAAATATGCAGATGTCAGTAAAAATTTCTAGATGTCAGTAACTGTTAAAAGGGTGGCCAGATCTGGATTGAAAGGAAATGTTTAACAGTGAAACGTACTAGAGGAATGGTTCTGTCCTAGGGCCCAATTCATGTACCATATTTGTCCTTTGTGTGTCTATGCTGTAGCATTTTTTCAACTTGCCTCCACTGCAAAAATTGCAGTGGCAACATTCAGCTCTCATGTAAAGGAACCAGTTCACACAGGTGTGCGTATAGAGAAGCACTGCCTTGCTGCAACCCTACTTGTGGGTCATGGTTTGTCAGTGGTGCAGGTAGTGTGAACCAGTCTGTGGTTTTAAGGAAAATTTCTGCTCCTAACTGAGATTATCTAGGCCATTTCTGAATGCTACTGTATCACTTTTCTCAGAAGGTGGTGTAATTCAATCAACAGTGAACCTAAAGGCCATGTAAGCTATAGAGGAATTCTGAACTGCCAAGGAAATACAGTGGTACCTCAGGTTACAGACGCTTCAGGTTACAGACTCCGCTAACCCAGAAATAGTACCTCGGGTTAAGAACTTTGCTTCAGGGTGAGAACAGAAATCTGGCAGTAGCGGTGTGGCGGCAGCGGGAGGCCCCATTAGCTAAAGTGGTGCTTCAGGTTAAGAACGATTTCAGCTTTAGAAAGGACCTCCAGAACGAATTAAGTACGTAACCAGAGGTACCACTGTAACTAAATCATGCCTGAGAAGCATGTCCACAGTTACACTACATGATAAACTGTGGAATGGAAAGAACAGCAAGCATATACAACTCCACTGGAGGTGACTGATAATTAGCTTAAAGGCTTGTGAAATTTCATAGATTGGGGGAGGGGGGAGGTATTGGTCTGTGTGTTCGTGTGTGGTATTTGTTTCGATCCTCTTCAAATGTTTATTTGTAAAAAAATAATAATGCAGGAGTTCAGGTAGCATCTGGCTGGTCATTGCAAGGACAGAATGCTGCACCACAGAGGTCTTTGGTATGATCCTGCAGAACTCTTCTTATGTTCTCATAATGGGGATGATACAGTAGTCATGACTATCAACTATAAAATCACAGCATATGAACCGAAAAAAAAACTGACTAAGGAAAGTGCACCCCAAAAAATAGACTTGAGAGAAGTCAGCGAGAAGCTTGGTCCTTCTCCAATATGTTACAGAAGCTTTGCTCACCCTTTGAAAAATCTTGCATTACACTTAACCATAAACATTTACTAAGTAATACATACCATGAAAATGATGCTCACGAAATTTGTGAAGTATGCTGGAAAACGATCTTTCCACGTCAGTTTTTCTTTTTCAGTCTATGGCATGAAAGAAAACACAATGACCCTACGATGTAATACAGCCACATATACTGTAGCGGCGATAGCATTTTGTTTTTAATTTGTGCCGGTCATCCAAACTTTGATGTGTAGGAAAGCAATCAAATGCATAACTTGATAGTAGTGCAAAGACACAGGAATGGAAGTAAACATTTTAGGAGGCAAACATCAGAACAGTGTGGAGTCAATTCAGTTAACTACAACTATATAAAGGGGTCAGTATATCACAATATTTATTTCAAATTGAGCTAGTTTTTTATCAGTGTTATGAGGCCAAGCACATTTATCTCTATCTGGTTTCCTATTTTAGTCTATTTTATATTGGCCATTATGCAAATTGTTTTTTTCCTCTTCAGAACATTGCTATGTGTTTATAACAATGCAGAAAAGTTAAGGTACTTTGTGAAAGTTCCATCACTCACGAAAATCCATTGTGTGTGTGTGTGTGTGTGTGATTTTTACGAAAATCCATTGTTCATGGGAATAGATGAATGTGATACTAAGCAAGTTGATTAAAGGATGCAAACGAGGAGTATGCTCATTTGGCATGTCTTTTCTGTTCCAAGTCAGAGGAACAGCAGCTACTTTCCTGAATATGGTAAAATTTAGGAAACTGGTACTGAGCCAAGCATATGGAACAATATACAGATATACTGCAGATGATCTCAAGGGCAAGACAGCATGAACTGGGCCAACATGAAACATGATGTGTGTGTGGATATGCGTTTGCCAAGAAAAATATGGTCAATAACATGGTCAATGATGTGGAATCTCGGTGACATGGTGCCTTGACACTTGTCAAACCAGACTTGCCTGCATTGGTTTACAGCTGCTCAGTCTCAGCCAAGATATGCTGTAGTTCCTTTAAGAGTCCCATAGCAGAAGGACAGAATGGAACCACTGCATCTCCCATCCTATCCATCCACTGGCTCCCTTCTTCCATCCTTTTGTTTATTTTATTTATTAAAAGTATTCATGAATTGCCTTTTCTGCCCCCAAGGCAATATACAACAACTAGAAACAGCACAGATTTAAAAAACACCAATTAACAAAACCAAACCAGAATGTGGGATTGAAAACCCACCAAGAGTAGGTGGAACAAAATAGTTTTTCAAAGCTAGGCAAAGATAGGGACAACCTTGTGGCTTCCCTAGGGAAGGCGTTCCACAAGCCAGATGCTGCTATATAGAAGAGTTTCTGTCCTGGGCCTTTTCACCTAGGAGTCTAGTTGTTGTCCCCTACATTTGGCGAGGAAGAAAGGTGACAAAAAGAAACGGTGGAGAAACAGAATGGGAAGCAAAGTGGCAGCACCTTCTCCTGATGTTACAGGGCCTTTAAAGGTTTGGGCAATATCTTTGGGTTCAGATATAGTAACATTAATATCTGATCATATCTTGTTTATTTTCATGGTCTGTTGAGTGATCACCGTTGTATTTCATTACACAGTGTCATGGAGATTATTTGATTTTTAAAGCCTGAAAACAGGGAATGGTGTGTTAATATTGCGATGTCATATATAATTACAGAAGGCCACTTCAAGAACAAGCATTTAATGTTACATGCATGTCACACGCATGCTGTCTGAGGAAAAACAAACAGCCGCAGGCAACTCTGCCAAGCATCTGGCACGTGCAGAAGTGCCATACCAGTCAATATGTAAGGATTAACCATGCAGTGCCATTCCAAACAGAGGAAAACCAGTCCCAACAAGAGTGCTGAAGAAGGGGGCAGGGGGAGGGGGAAAATACGTATATGTGTATATTAGACAATAAACAGACAAAGTTTGGAAAACAAATCAATTTGTGTTTTCTATAGTTATTCATAGTTCAGAAAGTTTCCACAAATTTGAATGAAATGTACCAATTTCACCCCAGCCATGACTCTCTTAACTCTTTGTCGCCATTTGTTGGCTGCCTCTTCCGGCAATTGCGGGCCCTTCTGATGGCATTTGAAGGAAACAGAAAAGGGTCATGCAATATGGTTGTTACAAAGCATTGACTCATATAGGCAAATAAATCAATACCCTCAGCAAAATATGGACACGCTACAGCTTAAAAACAAATAGAAGCTGCCTTTACTTGTTATGGGCCAATGCTATGTCTTCTGAAATGAAGTAAATTGCTATAAGGAAGAAAGTACAAAATAAAACCACAGGAAAATGACCAGTGTTATCTAGTAAAACAACAACAATAACAAAAACAACAATGCAAAGGATAAAAAAGGATCTGTGTTATTTTAAGGTGTCACAATATGTGTCAGACAAGAGTCTGATCTCCTTCATAATGAAAGTTATCAGCAAAATCCCACAATATTTTGTAGTGGGATGACTAGAGTCATTTAACTAACCCTGCGTAGAGAAGTAGTGGGCAACGATAATCTGCTATGCGCGGAGCGTGGATGAATTTGTGTGAGTCGGCTAGAGGCTTCCTCATGTCACTGATGAATAAGTTAAAAAGAAATGGCGCTAAAATGCAACCCTGGCGTACTCCCCTATTTATTGGCACAAGGTTAGTTAGATGATCTGGAGTCAGGAATGAGTAGTGAGTTTGCAGATAGAATGAACTTATTCAGAATGGTGGAACCCAAAGGAGATTGTGGAGAAACCAAGAAGGATCTACCTGTAAGATCTTCGCTTTTTTAGTTCATTTTTGAGATAGGGTGACTGGAATGGAATACAGTATTTCAAACATGTTCACACCATAGATGTACATTAAGAACATTGGCAGTTCCTGCCCCCACATCCATGTTAACTACAATTTAATTCCCCCTTAGCACCACCACCACTAATGTTGCATACTGAATAAAAGTTTTCATCGAGCTATTAATCATAAACTGTAAGTTTCTTGCTTGGCTAGTACCGGTAGTACCAGTCAAGCTCCCATTAGTACATATGAGGTTAAAAATTACTTTTGCTCTTGTTCCAATCTGCATCACTGCATACATACTTAACAATGAAATTTAGCTGCCAATTTGTGGCCCACTAGCTTAAGCAGTTTGGTGTTGTTTGCAAACTTGAGCAGTTTACTCCTCTCTGCTGTTGGACCATATGGTTATAAATTTATAACACCTGTCCTCTTATTCCATGCCTGCTAACTTTTATTCTTCCCATATGAACCAACTCAGACCCTGTGATCATCATCCAAGGCCCATCATTGTGTGACTCCTCCGTGAGAAGACTGGAGGGTGGCAACCTAAGAAAGGGGCCTTTTCTGTGGTGGGGCCTGCTTGTGGAATGCTCTCCCCAGGGTAGCTCGCCTGGCACCTTTGTTACATATCTTCAGGTGCCAGGCAAAAACAGTCTTCTTCTCTCAGGCCTCTGGCTAATTAAACCATCTATGGCCTTTTAAACTGTGGGCTGGGGGTATTGTTTTTGTTTGGTACTATGGTATGTATTTTTGTTTTTTTATATTGTAAACTTTGTGATCCTCAGATGAAGGGTGGTATAGAAATTTAATAAATAATAACAACTTTACACAGGAGCATTTGGTGAGCAAGTTCTCTGGCACTCACAAATTCTGCAGTAGTTGAACTTTTTTTTTTAGTTCCAGATCTACACCTTTACAGACCACTACATACTATGTGGCACTTAGAAATCTGTATCAGTCAAAGTGTGTCAAATGTCTGTTCTTCTTCTAGAAAACCAGGACTGTAGTTGTTGTACAGGACTTTGGTTACAAAGGAGCTTGGAGATGTTAGAAAGGGGAAGCACTTAAAATGTAAAATTAAGGACTTGAAAATTAGGTAAATCATTCCATAAACCAGTTTGGCTTTCTGCCCCGCTGGTTTTAAACTAGGATCATGCTGAAATTAATGGAACTAAACTGTTTTAAACCCATGGTGAATTAGAATGTGAATTACATGCTTACTTTCTGATCCTGAAGTGACAAATATCTGCAATGGTACACACAGCACTGATATATAATGGCCTCACAAATGGGCCATACCCATACCCACCCATGATAAAACCTTATTGTCAAAATATTGCATGTATAGACACAAATGTAATTGGTTCAGTCGCAGCAGAAGTGCCTTCATGTTTAACAAATTATCCCCAAAGTTGACCTCAACCTACTTCAACTTCACCCAGTTCTACAGCAAGTAATATTTATGTCTGGTGATGGTTGTTTCCAGTGCAGCACAATTCCAGTGTTGATGAGGCTGCTTCACTAGTCTATCTTCACAGGAAATCAGGGCAATGCCGTACAGCAAGATGAGTGTTCCTTTTCTGGAGCAGTGGCTCAAATAACTGAGCCTTGCAAGCGTTAATGAAACTGTTTGGAAAACCCCAGAAATTAAGATGCTGATTCTGGTATTACAGTCCAGACACATGATAACCCATTCACAACACCCGTCCAACATATGCAAAACTATTGAAAATGGCATCTCATGTAGACTTGAACCTGGAAAATGAAGAAATTCAATGGGAAACGAAGCAAGAGAAAATAATTACTAAATAGAAATGGTCAGGGAGGGGGAAGTTTGTGGCTTCCTTGGAAATAACTGGGCTGGATATTGGCCAGCGGGTGGGAGGGAGAAAAAATGGAAATTAACCAGATGCAGATCCACTAGGCAACTTTACAGTGTAATCTGCCCAGGTGTGTTTGGGCCATTTCACATATTATGCAGAGGTAAGCTTGGATTTGGCACGGAGTATATATTCAACAGACAGCTGCAGCCGATCACAGCTTTCTTACATGTGTCCCTGTACAATATATCCTTCGCTCTAGTCATAGTATGTTTTTCTGTGTCCTTAAGAACTTAGCTATGAAGGAGGCTGGCCACTGTATTCCTCCATGTAGTCAATTTTCCTCTAATAATAGATTTAAGGCAGGGTTCCCTGGAGTGAGCTCGTCAAGAAAAAGCAATTCTTATTCTTTTACATTCTAAAAGTAGATCTTTTAAAGTATACCTCCAATTTTCATTCCAGGGGGAAAGACCCAGTTATCAGAACTTTGAGAAGCACCAATACTGTATAGTGCGTTGAGTTCTGGGCACATATATTAATGCTATTTTCACAGGCTTCCGTAATTGTTCTGGCTTTGAATAAACTGCTGTTGTTGCAGAGATTCTATTCACGCACCATGATTTAAGTGTGAGAACGTGCACAGAATAAGGCTGCAGGGGCTCTAAGGAATTATTGGAATCTTAAAACAATTCCTATGGTCACTAGGCCTGTGATGAACCCACACCTGTATCAACCCTACAGAGCTCAGATTATTTTACTGAAGCAACGACCGTCTAAACATTGTCGGACCCCAACTCTCACCAGCGCCAGCCAGCATGGCCAATAGTCAGGGGTGATGGCAATTGTAGTCCCACAACATCTAGAACAGGCATAGGCAAACTCTGGCCCTCCAGATGTTTGGGACTACAATTCCCATCATCGCTGACCACTGGTCCTGCTAGCTAGGGATGATGGGAATTGTAGTCCCAAACGTCTGGAGGGCCGGAGTTTGCCTATGCCTGATCTAGAAGGTCACAGGTTCTCCCTGTTTGTGTAGCTACCCTCTCTTGCTCACCTATCCTTGCTCTCTCTTTTTGGGTGTCCATCTCTATCTGTCTTTCTTTATATGTGAAGTTAAAGAATGGTAATGGAGGTGGAGATTTGCTGTTTGTTACTGTATGTCATGGTAAAAGGGGAAACCTTAACTATGAATAAAAAAAAATCTACATTGTTAGCTTACCTCTTTATTTTTGGATTCTTTCCTTAGTGATTTTTCTAACACTTTAGCTTCATATTCAGCCCTGGGATGATCCTGCAAATAAGTCAATAGGCTAGTGAGCCATGAAACCCATTGCCTACCCGTTCAAATGTTCAAGAACAAATACAAATAAAGGTTCCAGTGTAATTTAATTTTTTAAAAATTAAATGTTAATCTTATTTGAAAAATAAAATTTTAAGATTTAATTTAAAATGCTTGCTCTTGTCATTGCTCTCTGTTGGTATTCCATTGTAGCTAAAGACCTTAAGCTATAATCTGCAATGCTGCTGGCTCAGCTGATGTCCTTGCCTTGATGGTGACACTGCTGCTGTGAGATTGGCTGCTCTCCTCTCTCATATGACACAGCAGCTGCCTCACACTGTTAGGGATGGGACAGAGGCAGGATTACGGCCAGCAGCAATGCAAATCAAGTACAACCCTGCAACAACTTCTCTAGCAGCCAACAGTTTATATTGCATAATGTGCTGATTTGCAGCCTTGCAATTCATTTTAAACTGGAACCTTTCATTTCAGTCATTGCACAGAGGCCATTTGTAAGACTGTTCATCTGAGATGATGTTACCATAAATTACCCAAGAAGGGGCTGGGACAGCAATAAGCTGGTTTGAGTTTAAGCATTCAGTTCATGGATACCTGAGATGCTCTTTCTTATCAGTTAACCTGACCGGTCTTGCCAAAAGAATGCATTTCAGATTTGCCAAACACACTGGAAAACTATGTGGAAAATAATCAGAAATTGAAGGAATGAGACAGGCAAAAGATTCAGAAAGTGCCTTAAAAATGCATTAGATGGATATGGGAATGGATATGAAAAAGTCCCAACAGGCATATATATATACAGTATAGGAAGAAAGAATCATTGCAGTGGAAGGAAATCAGATGCTAGGAAAAAAGAATGAGGTGAGATCAGAAGGCATCTTTCACCACTCGACAGATCAAAAAGGTAGAGAAAGTTCAAAAAAATAAATAAAAATAAAAATAAATCCAAACCTTGACTGCCTCCTTCAGGAAACCATAAAAAACACAAACAAACATAAAAATTAAAATTACTTCACTGTTGCACAATTCTGCACTGGATACAACTGTTTTTATTCATGTGAATGTGGCTGAAGGAATCAGAAGAGACATGTTTGCATCTTTGGGGAAACTGTCTTCTTTTGTATTTGTATTAATGTTATACTGGTAGCATGAAAGGAAGCATATTATTACATCAAGATGAATGAGTTTAAGTAACATGGTGGTATACAGTCTGGGTGGTGTCATGTGATTAAACCCTCAATGGAATAAACAACAACTACATGAAAGAACAGTTGTGCGCTGGAGTTCCAGCCCGTGTTCATTTCAATGGGACGAGAAGCTCCTGGGGATTTTGTCTCACACTATTTAACCTCTTCAGTCTTCAGCAGGATTTAAATGCATGCTCAAGAGCTTGGCTCATAGGGCTGAATTAGTGGGACTGGAGTGTGTTAAGTGAAAAGTAAAATACATTCTATTAACAGCAGTTATCTCAGGTCACAGGCTGTTACCATTGCAGAGAACACTGAACATAACCCTGAAAGATATTTGCCACTAGAAGGATACAGTTAATCCTCTCCACTTTCATGTAAGCTAACAACAAGGTACCAAAAATAAAAGAACAGTTGTCTTATGGTATCCATAAAAAACATCCTCCCATTGTTATCCAATAGGTTACGTCTCAACCCTAGGTATGCATGTGGAGTTCATGTTAGCCCAGCGACATGTTTGCATGCAGAAACAGGATCAGGGCCTTAGAACACTTTGATGTCACTGAAGACCTTTCAACACAACGGGCAAAAAAATATTAAGGCTGTACTGTAATTTATATTTATTCATTTCAATGTGTATCACCTTTGACATTGAGTGTAGAAGCTTGATAAAGATCAGCTGACAGTGTAATCACTGTCACGTTTGGGTGTCTACTGGGTGGTACATGTTGACACCTGCAGGAAGCAGATGGCCCACCCTAAATTCCGTTATCCCTCCCCTAAATTAATGATTGCACTAAAGTAATTATTTAGTTTGACGGACAAAATTGTGCCTCTGATTAATTGTACAGCATTTTAAACATTTGAATGTATGCACTGCAGTTGGCAAACATTATCTTAAAAGAGGTTTTCCTTGTTCTCTCTCATAAAAGAGGAAATGCCTCTTCTAAGATGATGCCTAGGGCGACAAAGGTGACATATGCACAACCTAAAAACAAAGTATGCATTTGCTTCAGAACTATCATTTTTATTCAAATGCAAATTCAGTTGGTTTACTCAGCTCAGATTTGTTTAACTGTAAAGTAAGCCCTCAACTTACAAAGGGGTTTAGGATCGCACCTAAAACTGAAATTGCATATAGTCCAAACACAATGTGTACAATTGCCAAAGTGTTTCCCCACAGACATCTGCACCATATATATATATATATATATATATATATATATATATATATATATATATATATATATATATATTTGCCAAGTGCGTAAAGCTGAATGTGCACAAGTTAAATGCTCATAGGTTGTGGGTTTGCTGTATACTATGCTATGTTATGCCAAAACTAGCTGTGATTTATGGTAGTAGAAGATCCTCACAACAGTTCAATGGAACCTTGTCTGCTTACCAGAGTTTTAAAATATGAGAGATATGAACTCTAACCCTGGAAAGGTAGAGCACACAGTGCAAAAATAAATTTTAAAAAGGAAAGTGGACTGCAAAATGGGAATGTTTGTTGGAGAGAAGGGAGTAGCCTCAGGGTAAACGATTAAGTAGCCTCTCCTTAATCACACCCATTCTGCTCCTGACTTCAATGACCTGGTTTTGGTTAAAATACTTGGTGTGGTTCTAATCTAACACTGAGTGTGAGCAAAAGCCACCAACTGAACCTTCCAAAAATAAATTTGAGGGAAGTTGTGGCAAGTCAGAAAAAGAGAAAGCCTTTAGGTTCACGAGCCTTTCCTAACTGCAAGAGGCAGTGATTGAGACATCCAAACAGAAATCACAGAAGTCTTCAGGCATTCAGCCTGAACAGGCAATGGCAAAAACAACGGCCAATTTTCCTGCATTAATAAGGCAGGTAATAATTCAGAGGGAGGCTTCTAAGTACAGTCAAGCTCAGGCATAGGGAAACTCAGCCCTCCAGACGTTTTGGGATTACAACTCCCATCACCCCTAGCTAACAGGACCAGTGGTCGGGGATTATGGGAATTGTAGTCCCAAAACATCTGGAGGGCCAAGTTTGACTATGCCTGGTCAAGCTGAATGTGCTCCAAAACTCCCTCCAGACATGCTAAATGAGCAAATGGTGGGAGTGAAGGAGTGGGGCAGGGCATGCAGGGGTGTGGGTGGGAGGGCTCAAGTGTATGCCCCAAGCTCCCTATACACATTTTGCTCTCGTTTAGGCTACTAAACACCTCAAAAATTTATGCAACTCTGTCTTGAACCTAATTTAGTGTAGTAACTTCACCCACTGTGGCCCAGTTTGCATGTCACAGCAAACATGCTGTAGGTAAATGCTGCTGGTGAGACACTTTTCCTAGGTGCTTATGTCCTTCCCGCTTGCATGCCGAGGAAACAAATCATGATCCCTAGCTCAGCTTTTATGTAGGAACAAGGGACCATGGTTTGTTTTAATCCAGCAAACCCCGATTAGTAAGCTACAGATAGTGGTTTTGCATTGACATGGGTTTATCTGTATAGCTTCATCTTAGTGCTGGCTATGCTTTATTCTAAAGTTCCTTTAGATGTTTTAGATGTTTTAATTCTGTATGGATAAATGACGGTCGAATAAAGGATGATGATGATGATAGTGGTTTGTTAGGAGTAAAATGAACAATCCCTGGTTCAAATCCCTAAACTAGGGGTTATGGTTTGTTTCCTTTCAGCATGAACCTAGATTGTAGGGTTCATCATGACATGCGAATGAAACCAGTAACACACTCAATTCTAATTTGGAAGCCCGGTAGTTATTTTATAAATAGAAGCTCACAACTAACACCAAAAGGCTACTTGATTTCCTTATTAAACTTTTAAAGCGGAATTTTAAGCAGTATTTAGTGACTTTTTGAAAATGGAACAGTAAGGGATGGATTATACAAACACTGGATTGATTCACAAACTATTTCTAGGGAAATTTACATTTCAGGGAAAAAAACTGAAAAAACTAAACTTTAAAACATAACAAAAGCACAACAGCAGAAAATACTCTTTCAAAACAATCAACATTTCCCTTTTTGCAGTTCTTGAATAATGCCAGTGCTCTCTAATATTTTCTACATAATTTGGTGTCTTGAATTAATTTACCTTTCAATCAATGCTAGTTATGTTGAATACAAGCTATAGTTTAAAAAATCTAGGCTCACACAGAAAAGACAACTGGAGTATTTGTCACCCTGAATTTAGAACAGCATTATTCTCAAAACAGAGCAAATTACACAATTCTTTCTTACACTCCCCCTCCCGTCCTTCTTCATGAGTGTGCTCACTTAATATGTTTCCTGTATCAAGGGAGTCATTTGCAAGCTATATATGTTTTAATGCCCACAACACTAGGCGTGACCCTCATTTTGTAGCTCTAACGTTATGCTTCCATGGTAACAAGACATGCTACCGTACTACCACACCCTTCCCAAACTTAGAAACAGTATATGTGCAGGATTTTCCTTTCCAATGGGTCAACAACTAAAAACGAGAGACCATTTGGCAGATGTAACAACCAATGAAATAGCACGTAACAAAATTAACTTACTTCCTCTTCTTCAAACCCAGTCAGATCCCATCTGTAGTTCAGACGCATCTGTTTTCTCTTCCAGTGTTCCATGAATGTAGCAGCTGGGTGGTTAAAAGAAAGAAAAAATACTTAGAAGAGCAGGCTAATTCTACCACTTGCTATTTGTTATGGTTTCCATTAACAAAACCAGAGATGGTTACATATGCTATACAGCACACTACTTTCTTTCCTCTCCAAAGATAAATTAAAATATTTCTTTAAAAGCCCATAGTAGAATGGAACACCCTATTGCCTTTAAGACTGATGATTATAAATAATTGTAACTGATCTGATAACACTGGGTTACTAGTAAGTCTAAACACAAGAGAGGACACTTAATGCTGTTTTTGCAATTCTGTTTTGCAATTTTCATTTACAAATAATGTAGAAATAATACAAAATAAAAGTTGCCTTGACTTTATTTATAAATATATAAGAAGTACATAAGATGAGCCACTCCTACAAGGCAGAAGATAGATCCGCAGACAAATGCCTCAGCTCCCAATATGCCTTCAGCCAACTTACCACTCTTTTTCCTTTTGCCAGTTCCACAGAATCTGCCTTCCTCTCCCCATGGCTGTGTATGTGTGTTTCACCTGTCTCAAGCTCTGATGGGGATCTCATTTAAACACAGGTGTCTCCAATTATTCCTGAATGATTAGCATCCACGGAGGCTCAAGCAACTATGCTGGGCTATTAACCCACAATTTTCAAGAGGGATTTAATATTCAAGCTGTGCAAAAGGTGAGGATGACTCAAAATTGAAATGCCCCCACTTGCAACCGAAGTTGTGGACCATTTTTTTGTCAACCAAGACCCATGTTTCCCAAATCTGGATTCATGCTTGAAATGGGTCACAGACCCCTTCTTTGTCTCCTATGCCAGTTCTCCCTCCATAGGCAAAGGGATGGGGAGACTTCAGGGAGTCTAGCTCACTAATAGGCAGGTTGACTGATTGACTGGATAACTCAGGCATAGGCAAACTTGGCTCTTTGGGACTACAACTCCCACCACCCCTAGCTAACGGAACCAGTGGTCAGGGATGATGGGAATTGAAGTCCCAAAACATATGGAGGGCCGTGTTTGCCTATGCCTGGGTTAACTCTAGAATTTGACATGATGCTTGTGGGAATGCTCAGAAACCTATAAACCTTTATACGCTTCTAAGCATTTCAATTGAAGCATCATTTCTTGTGAGAACAATGTTGGGGAGTGGAAGAACCTGCTCTCTGACACCTGAGATGTATATTTTTGAAACCTACTTTACTTTTGTGATAGTAATTTGCTTTAAACTGTTTGGCATGTTATATTTTAAATTGTTATAACCTGTATTGGGACCTTAGGGTGAAGGGTGGGTAAATAGTAGGAGCAATAAATTATTTATTACACACACACACACACACACACACACACACACACACACTTATCAAAAGACCTCAGGAGGTGTACAACCTTAGAAACACATTACATTACATTCCCTTGTTGCCACCCTCTGAACCTCTCTGGGAGTGGAGACATAGAGAAGGGCCTCAGATGACAAGCGCATGGTCCGGATTAGTTTGCATGAGGAGAGGCAGTCCTTAAGGTATTGAGGCTTTGAGCCCTGTAAGCCTTTATAGGTCAACACCAGCACTTTGAATTGGAAACTAATCAGCAGCCAGTGCAGTTGTGCCAGGTTTGGTGTTATATGCTCAAACCGTCTTGTTCTAGTGAGCAATCTGGCTATTGCATTCTGCACCAGCTGAAGTTTCCGAATTGTCTTCAGAGGCAGCCCTGCGTATGATGCATTGCAGTAATTCAACCTAGAGGTTGTTGGAGCGTAGGCTATAGAAGTTAGGCTTTCCCTGTCCAGATAGGGGCATAGCTGGGACACCAACCGAAGCTGGCAGAAGGCACTCCACACCACTGAGGCCACTTGGGCCTCAGGTGACAATGGGGATCCAGGAGCACCCCCAAGCTATGTACCTGTTCCTTCAGAGAGAGTATAACCTCCTCAAGAGCAGGCAATCTTCCACCCATCTAGCCTAGAGAACCAACCAGTAACAGTGCCTCAGTCTTATCTGGACTGAGCTTCAGTTTACTGGCTCTCATCCATTACCGAGGCAAGACACTGGTCCAGCATACTGCATACTGCAGATGTAAAGGAGAAATAGAGCTGTGTGTCACCAGCATACTGCTGACAACACACACCCAAACTCTGGATGACTCCTTGCCTCAAACTCCTTGGAGGAAAGGCAAGATGTAAATATAAGACATACATACATGAATTGGAGCACCCATCTGTTGCAGGTTAGCTCCACCATTCACGAAAATAAGACTGCAGGGGCAATCTATTATCTATTCTTTGAAAATATTAATAAAACTTTGAATTTTTGTTAAGCATTTGCAATGAGTGATCACAGGGGAAAGTTCATTTCCTCATATCAACCTTCCCGATAAAGTAATTGTCAGCCCGAAGCTGCAATAATATATTTGGGGCTGCTGGAACCTCTGCATCAATCCTCAGTTCCATTACTAGCAAATTTCAGCGGCAGCACTATTTGGGACTTACGCAGATTTGCTTAAGGTGAAATCATCTTAAATCCAAGCACTTCAGCTTAACTGGACAAATGACTTACAAGAAAATATGTAAAGAAGGAAATGTAAACCAGTAATTGCTCTAGAACCTAGAGAGTGGCTATAATTTCATTTTCAATGGGGACGCTACTATAAAGGAGGGGCACAGCAACAACTCTTAAGCTGCAGCAAATATAGCTTGTGTACATCAATTTATGTGCCACTGAGGTTGTGGGAGGCCCCGGGGACATGGATTTGAATACTGGGAAAAGACCAGCACTGCACAGTAAATAAGTAATTGTGAAAGAAGCAAGCGTGCTGAGAAAGCCTAACCCCAGGGGAATTGCTCCGAAGTGACTGCTAACAGATGTGATCAACAAGCTGTACTGAGCTCCCAGTAAAACCCTGGAGAAAAGGAAAATGGGAGGAACTAGGCAAGGTCTCCACATATCTTAATTATGTAGCAACAATGGGAATTTGCCAACATATTTTAGCATTAATCATGTTTTATTCAGTTCCGTTAATCTGTTCTGTATCTCCTGTGCATAAATCTTAGACACTCATTGCACATTGGCATCATAATTATATATAATAAAATATTATAATCCTTAAAATGGTGCTTTTGGCTTTCTGTAGCTTGTTGCTAGCTCTTTTTTGGATGCTTGGTATACTTGCTGAATGGTACCTGCATATATAGTGAGAATTATGGATAATGAAAGTCTTCTCTCCCCCACCCCACCCCCTTTTGCTACCAGGAACCCCTCTTTTACAGCATTAGCTTACAAAGCCATAAAGGAACTGTATCACTCTCTAACATGCTGATATGCTAGGTCCAAGGAGATGACCAGAATGTGTCTTTGTAGCTGGGTGTCTGTGCTTGTGTGTGGACCACACTTGAAGCATGCAGTAAAACATTTTTTAAAAGCCTACTCTCCAGACCACTGGTTGTGCATGCATTTTTGTCATGATGTCATGCAACCTTGGCCTCAGGGAACAGAGTGCAGCCACAAACCATCAGGCTGCCATTTGAAACCATAGCTCAGGGGGAGAGCGCGTGCTTGAGTGCAGAATGCCCCAACTACGCTCCCTGCACAGCTTCAGTTAAAAGCTGGCTCATGGGGAAAATGGGAGCCTCCACCTTAGACCGTGCAGAGCTGCAAGTCAGAATGGATAGTACTAGACTAGAGAGACCCAGGGAGACATCCATACCCCTTTAAAAATAAGATAAAATCTTGCCCTATGCCAAGGAGCTCAAAACAACACACACGTTTCCCTTCCCATTTTATTCTTGTGAGATTGGTCTCTTCAAGTTGGATGTGGAAGACTTGCATTTGTCACAGTGATAGCAACGTAATTTTTTGAAAGGCTTTAGAGAGCAAATTATCAGAGAGGAAGTGTGGGGCAATAACAAGGACTAGGATTTTCATGACTAGATTACGAACTGCAATTTAGTCAGTTAGCTACTGAGCTTGACATTCTATTCAAATACACTCCCTAAAAATCTGACTTCCCTTTGCACTAGTTTACAATGCTTAGTTTGCAGCTGAACCACCATTCTTAAAATGACATAAAAACACAGAAAACTATTTGGGTCCTCTTTTATGCAAGAGCAGGGTGGTCAAACTTTTCATACAAAGTGGGCCGCAACAACAGTACTTTGACATGAGACCTGTGGGCCACACGCGACTTTAGCCCCCTCACGTCTCCTTTCCAAAACCCAGAGCCTTGCTTACTCTCAGGCCACATGTTGGACTGCCCAGTGCTAGAAATATCCAGCTTAGCAATGCAATGCCTGTATGGGTATGTACATACAGACTTGCCAATGTAACCAATGGTAAAAAAAAAATTAAACACAAAGTTGAACAATCCATCTCTGTAAAAAAATAAAAAAAATAAAAAAAATGAAGAAGCTCCAAAACGATAACTTATAAATTGAAAACATAGTGATTTTGAGATACTGCTCTCCACTGTCACTGGAGAAGGAGAGAAGGGTCAAAGTGATGCCTGGCTGTATAATTCATGCCAAGCCACATAAAATTTGATAGCATAGTCTCTTATTTCCTTAAACAAACAAAAATAACAGCAGGAAATATTTTTAGCACTTACGGTTGTGGAGAAAAGTAGCATAGCATGAGATCAAAATCTGCTTTAAAAACAGGAAACGTATCAGGGTTGTCCCTACAATCATCCCTGCAACCCAGGATTCCAGAATGCTCTCTGGCCTAAGCCTAGACTAGTCCACCACAGGGTATAGAGACAATTCTGGAAGGTAGAACACCAGTTTGTATGCAAGTGTGGACATGGAAAGTACTCTAAAATAAGCATCTTTATTTAATAACCATAGACCCAGTCCAGCTTCTTATTGAACTCAACAGCTGCAGCTGATGGGATTTCAAACCAACAACATGGGGGGTGGGGGGCGGGCTAAAGTTTCCCCACTCTGGTCTATAGGACTGTTTTGACTAATAGACTAGGCAATGGCCACTTCTGATTAGAGGAGTGCTGTTTTCAGTGTATCATATATTCTGAGTACCTGGAGATTAGACTGAGGGACTTTCAAATGTATTGGAAAGGGAGGGAAAGGTGAAAGGGAGAGAATGGATATTTGATTGCCTGGATGAAGGGATAAGACTATTTAAAGACATGACATTCTGCTTTGGCTTATATATCACATTTCTCAATACATGTAATGTGACAAGCCACTCTACATGATAACAAATCATCGATCTCTGTGGCATAGGTTGTTTTGTTCAGATTCATCTTCCTTCCTTTTTGGCTTCCCTCTTGCTGACTGCAGTATAAAATTAAATCTAAACTCAACCACTCCATATTTCAGCTTGCCATTATCACACGGCCACCCCTTACCACCCCACTCTTATTAAGTAAAATATACAGTTGTGTATGTTAGCAGTACAGCTTATAATTTTTTTTTTTTATGATTTAGTCAAAAGGGGTGGTGGTGGAAGAAGCCAGGTCCTGATCTCTTACAGAGCTAACTTGACCGAAATGCATTTTAATCGGGGAAAAATTGATTCCCTGTACAGCTGAGCAAATGGAAACTTGAACCGTATTTCTCATATCAAATGGCATAATACATGTCATCAATAATGAAAAAGTTTTCTACATGGCAGGCAATTATCTTAATTTAAAAACAAACACAAGCACCATACTACAATTTCATGCAGGGTAAGAATAATTGCTGCAAATTCTGTTGTCTAAGCTTCTGTACTTTACTCTCCATATAACTAATATATGAAAGCGGGGCAACAGGGTGCAGACATCTTAGACAAGTGCCTTGCTGCAAGCATACACAGCAACAAGTGTTTGACACTTTTAATGTGCATTTATAACGGATTTCTACTGGACCATCTGCTCCTCCTCCTGTTGCTACATACATGTTCTTCAATATTCCTACATTACTGACTCCACACTGGTTTTTCTTGAGTCCTCCCAGGCCACTGTTTCCATCTACACAATCCACTCCCCTTTTTCAACAGTGGAAATCAGTCGCACTATCATGCCTTGCCACCCTGCCATCTCACTTTTTCTACAGCTACAGCTCGTAAGCCCAGACCAGGTGATCTGGGGTCCTAACCAGGTGTGTGTGTGCCGGGGGTGGGGAGGGAATCTGAGTTATGACCACAGCCAATGGATGTGACTCTTACTTTTGTACACAAGTCTATATTTCGGCCATACAAAAGCCAGAGGTTTTCAGACACACATCTGTCCATGGTGCATGCAGGCAAGCAGGAACAATCGTCCAAGGATACAATTTAGCCAGGCAAAAACACACGAGGAAGGGGGTGGAGATGGCATTAGTCAAATGGCTAAATACTATCAGCCAAGACAGGCAAGGATCATGCAAACAAGTGCTAGTGGCCCACATGTCTCTGAGTACCTTGTCTATATCCTCAGGTTGCAACAACTGAAACCCACCCAGGCAATAATGGTGATACAGTTCTATGGAAGCATCTTGCTTATGGACTGCATTCAACACCACCTCCAAACTGGAATAGGTGTGATAGATTTCATTATGTGCAAACATTCATATCACATTATCCCAGGTATGTGCTGCATGTGTGAGAATGCATGTGCAAGATCCCCCATTGCACATTCAGGATCATGTCACACTATGAAGGCAAATCCTTACTCTTTTTGAATTTTAACAGCTAGATCTCAGGGTTGTTTTTTTTTTGCCATTTTATACAATCAGCTTGGTGCATAGCTTTCAATTGCTACAGCAACTCAATACACTGTACCTGGAAGGCTCTTTGCAAAAGTGGGATGCCCCTCAAAAATAAAAGGACACCTTGAGAGGTACAAACAGTATCCTATTGATAACACTAATGCACTTAGCAGCTTGGTCATTATTCAACCGTACTTTGTTAAAGGCCATTTCTATAAGAACCACCCCCCCCAATAAATCTTTGCTTCAATGGTCTAATTTGGAAGCCAAGTCTGCAAATAGATTTTGTTGGCATGCTCTGCAATCCCCTTAATGCTATCTATACATGCCATGCAGCAGTTTTATGACAAATGCTTCATTTTATATTCATCCAAGCAGCTTTCTATTTTAACCTTCAGTTCAAAACATAAATATAAGGGTGGCAGTTTTATGGGAGAAGGGAAAAAAGGGGGGGGGATCTACAGATAATTAACTGTTGAATTGTACAAACACTGATTTATCCTCCTGCTTGTTTCCTTCCGCAAGTAAGCAGATTAAAAACCACAGCCAATGCCCGGGCCAGCCAAAGTCATGTGGACATTCTTACCCCACAGAGCCATGAAGACTGAGAAGAAGACAGTTGCTGGGTTATCAAAGAGATGGCTTGCCCGAGATGTGGCACAAGCGGAGCTCAGCTTCCAATAGCTACAGGTTCTATCGCATAAGGGACACATAGTAATATTGTTCCTCTGGTCACACATCTCCATGCTGAGGGAAAGAAAACAGTGCATGTCAGGTAAATACAAAGCATTCTTCAAACTTGGTCTTTTCTTGTCCTGCTTCTCCCCTGGTCCCAATCTGTAATTTATACAGATTGTATATTCACCTGACTGACCTGTCAAAAACTCTTTTCATGCATTCCGCCCTCCCCCGCCAATTTCAGACTTACCTATGGTTGTTTATACACCATACATTGAAAGCATGCATCCCAAATCCTGAGAACTGCAGTTTGCTAAGAGTTCTGGAAGCTATAGCTTTTTACACTTTAAATATATAGTGTATATGCAGCCTGTATGACAATATTAGTTGCATGAAATTACAGTACAAAAAAAGGAAGAACGGAAGTAACACTGATTCCTTTATAGAGACTCTGTCCTTAAATGTTTGTATCTATTATGCTGGTGTAGCTCTGCTATTGCTGCATTTTGTGATGTCATACTGGTGCAAGTATTTTTGTGTTGGTACAATATTGTATGCTTAGGGCATGAAATGTCTTGCCTGGACATCTAGGAGTCTACAGAACACCAGTGCCCTAAGATATTCTACTCCATTCTCCTGAGACGCAACTAGTGTTGTTGTAGTTACTGAGCTATACTGGCCAAGTGTCAATGTAAAGTGGCCAATATAATCTAACATGTAGCAACAGTTAAGGAAACTGGGACAGGCCACAGAAATGTGTTCACCCTCAACATTCTCTTTTTCCTCCCCTTTTCAGCATTAACTACTGCTGCACTGACATTAAAGGTAAAGGACTCCTGACAGTTAAGGCCAGTCATAGATGACTCTGGGGTTGCAGCGCTCATCTCGCTTTACGGGCTGAGGGAGCTGGCGTTTGTCCACAGTTTTTCCAGGTCATGTGGCTAGCATGACAAAGCCGCTTCCGGAGAAACCAGAGCAGCACACGGAAACGCTGTTTACCTTCCCACCGGAGCGGTACCCATTTATCTACTTGCACATTTTTGGCATGCTTTCGAACTGCTAGGTTGGCAGGAGCTGGGAATGAGCAACGGGAGCTCACCCCGTTGCGGGGATTCGAACCGCTGACCTTCTGATCGGCAAGCCCAAGAGGCTCAGTGGTTTAGACCACAGCGCCACCTGCATCCCTGACAATTAACCCTGCTTAATACTGGCCAGTGTTTGCTTTTAACTAGAGCTTGAAACCAGGGTACAAATCTGGTCTCCAGACACCAGTTAAAGATAATTGTGGTTAATGTTAACTTTGGCTAGCACAGTGCGGATAGAAAGCCATAAGATGGTAACCTTTGAAAAGGGAAGGAAGAAATTCACATTGCAGCTAGGGAGGAAACATCAACTCTGTAACCTGTTCTCATTCTATTTATGTACATGTTCCATAAATTATTTCTGTACCAGACCATTGCCTATCACTAAATTTCCCCCAGTCTAGGAATTATAGCAAGTAAACAAGTCAAGGCAGTTTAGGCATTTCAGTGGAATTTGCCCCAGGTTGACTCCTACCTCCTGGTACCTTCATGGCACAAAGAACTTGTTTAGGCAGGCATTTCTATAGGAGTGAGGAAGACAGAGCAAGGGTGAGCCTTCTCTGGAAACAGACTTCAGAGGAACTCTCACTATGTACAAATGTACAAAGAAAACATGGACTCAGAGCTTAATTTGCAACACCGCTCTCTGAAGACCTGCTTTCAGTGCCATCCTTTAAACATGTGTAAGTAACAGAATGCTGTGGAGCATGTGCAAAATGCATTCCCCACCCCATTAGTCCTCTTCAATTTGAAGAAGGAGAAAAGCATTTCCAGGCTGGTTGAGGGTTTTTTTGACACCCACTTCCTTCAACCTTTTAGCATGTGTCCAAGCAGTTTTCCACTTGACCAGCATTTTCTAGGCATGGGTCCGGGCAGTTTTCTCCTTTCCCTGCTCCTTTCCCAAAGAAAACATGCTCTTTAGCTTTAACTCAGAACAAACAGCAATCCATGGGAAATTGGGTTGCCGTTTGTTCTGAGTGAGCACTAGAGAGCAGTTTTCCTTAAGGAAGAGCAGCAGGACAAGAGCAAGTGTGGATAAGCTCATAGCCTCTCCAGAACTCCTCCCAATGTGTAACCATTTTCTTGAACTATGATGCTTAATAATAAAAATGATCATTAGAATCAAACTCATGCTTCAAGGAATATGAGAAGTCATGGGGGAAAGGGTTAAGTGGTGATCTACTATGTAATTTGGAAATTTGTTTGTTTGCTATGCATTTGGACACCTTTTAGAATTCTGGACTGGATGACTTCAGAGAGTGACATTTCAGAAGACTAGTTCCAGGGATGCCAGTGTAGATGTTTCTGGACTCCTATTATTCCTGACCATTGGCCATTCTTACTGATGGGGTTTGTAGGCCAATAACATCTGGAGAGCATCACATTGGCTATGCCTGGTCTATACTAAGGAAACTCTTTCCTCCCACATGCCACACTAAGTTCTGAACCCCTTAGGTCTAATCTTTGTAGCGATTCCATCAGCCAAATACCACAAGGAAACAAAAACGTTGAGGAAAAACAGACATTTCCCATAAATAAGTGTTGCAAGCATTGTTTGTGTTGGTTCTCTGTTGTTCGCTTGTATTTCCTTGGCGGTGAGAGGTCGTGGTTGGCGTAGGGTGTGCTTGTTCCTTTGTGGTTGGCTGTGGTGATCTTTGGTTTTCTTTGTGAGTGGGGTGGGTGGGTGCTCTGGATCAGGTCAGCCATATTGATTTGTATGCTGCCGGTAGATTTTTTTCTGCCTAATGTCTCAACAACCAAAATTGATCTGTAAAAATGTTACATGGGAAAATGCAAGAGACTTTGTACACTTGTAAACCAAGAAAATCTCTAATAAAAAAAAAAAAAAAAAAAAAAAATAAGTGTTGCAAGTTGCAGCACTTAACTAATATACATTATTAGCATCCTTCTATTTCCTGTACCCTATATTGATCTACTTTCAATTAAAGATCTGAAAGCTTTAAAAAGCAGCCACAGAAAATGTGACTCTTGAGAGATATAAGGCAAGTAAGCTGATATCTTTTTCCTGAATAAAACCTGTTGGTGTCAGAATATGCAAGCTTTCAAGACCGATGACAACAAGTTACATATAATTGATCATTAAGTGAAGTTAGTAAAACTCCCATCTTATCAGCTTTGGACCTCATGCAGTATAGTTCTGTACATGTATTCAGAAGTCCCATTGACTTCAATGGAACTTACTCCCAGGTAAATGCGTACAGAGCATTGCAGCCTCATTCTTAGAGAATATCACTGTATATAACAAGCTAAATAAAAAAATTGTCCAGTAGCACCTTAGAGACCAACTAAGTTTGTTCTTGGTATAAGCTTTAATTTTAAAATTATGTTTGTTTATCTATGTTAAATCAGACAATGCTGGTTAATTTTAAAAGTTTGATTTTAAAACTTTGGCAGTCTCTCATAATATATGTATCTATTTGCTACTATTTTCATCTAATGTTATTTATGCATTTATCTTGAGTTCAGCAGTGTTAGCTACATGCGAGAAGTTAATATACCTGCACAGTTCATACAGCTGTAATCAGATGATAAACTTATTTCATGCCTGTTGATGAGTCTTGTACATGTAAGTGTCAGGAGTGTGTGCAGGAGCCAGGTCCCGTGACCAGCAGGGCTTCGCAGGACTGGGGCCTTCCTAAGTTTGTTCTGGAGAGGCAAGGCGCAGCCGCACAGGTGAGGCCGCTTGGTAACTCACTGCACCTGGTGGCAAGAGCCGGGAAGGGATATAAGGTCAGCATTTCCCTTCGGCTCTTTGCCACAGCAACACGCTTCCTGCCTTGCTGCATCTGGTCTGCTGATCCCTGCCTCCTGATCCCTGAACCTTGGCTTTTGGACTCCTTGCTTCTCGACCCTCACATTTGTGACTCCTTGCTTCTCGACCCCCGGACCATTGACTTCGAGATTTTCTGCTTCCTGACCCTTGGACCCCTGGTTTCTGGACTCACATTCCTGCTCCCACCTTGCCATCTTGCTCCTGGTCCTGACGTCCTCTGCTGGGACTTTGTTCACCCATAGACTGGACCGTGACATAAGGGGCAAGTACTGCCCCAAATCCCAGAGATGCTTATATACAAAAAACTATTGAGTACTTGACCGTTTCATAGATGGGAGATGAATTAATTTTGAGTATCGAAATATCTGCACACTCCTGAAATTAGAAGCACATAGCTGGTCTGTCGCGGTCACTGCCTCGTGCAGTGAAAGGAGCAGGAATGGATCTCTTCATGTTGAGGGAGGGTGTTATCTTTGCTTTTAAAACATTTTTATTGTTTTATTCTTTCTTCCGGTGCCCCTTCCATGGGCGGTTCAGAGGGTGGCAACATGAGAACGGGCCTTTTCAGTGGTGGCCCTTTGCTTGTGGACTGTTCTCCTCAGGGAGGCACATCTGGCACCACCCTTATGTAGTTTTAGATGCCAGGCAAACGTTTTCTCCCCCCCAGGATTTTGGCCAGCAGTTGGAAGGTTACTGTGGCCTCCCCCCCTTTTTTTAGTGCGGTGGGATCTGTAGTCCTGCTTTTTATTAATTGTGTTTTTTAGTCTTTTCTTTAAATTTTCATATTTTTAGGTTTTTGTTGTTTCATTGGTTTTAATTGGTTTGATGTAACTCACTGTGAGTTACCTTTGTTTAAAAAGACAATTACCGGTAACGCATACAAGTGCTAACACTAATAATATGAATTCTGAAATAATTTTTGTAGTATTGGTCGTACAAGACTGTCAGTGATTCTAATTCTAATGTTTCCCATTTTCTTTTATGAAGATAAAGCAAGCATGACTGAGCAGACTGTACATTCCCTATGCCATAAGAGGAAATGAGGACGTTTTGAACACGTGGAAGATGGAAACCCACAAATGTGTATGTTACCTTGGTATGTTCTCGTCCACTGTTGCACAGCCATACAGGAACACGATAATCCCCACAATGGAAGCTGGAATAAGCATTTGTGTATAAACGCCAAGCCAGGCAAAATACAGTCCAATCTTTTCACCAAAGTACTTTCTGAAATACATTGAAGGGGAAACATTGTGCAATGTTTACTATTTCTTAAATTGTACCATGGTTAAGCTTATGAATCACACAGCAGGGTTGACTTTGAAGGAGAAAATAAGCCCTGTTGATTAGCTGGAATGCATTTCCCCTTGGAGGATTCTTGTCTGCATGCTGCTTGGAACAGATCCAGGACTGGAGGCACCAAGTAAGTCATCCATTCCTGCTTATCAAGCAGCTTTGCTGATCTGTTTCTATAGCTATCTTGGTCACCACAGGCTTGGCGAGGATCTCCTCACACTCAGTTCAGACACAATGATAAACCATGGTTGATTGTTATGAGGACAATAAGGTATGTCTTTCCTCCCTGCCCCAAGTGCAAGGCAAGGGAAAGGGGAGGCTCAGCTTCTACTTGGTGGCAAACCACAGTACACAGTTTCCTTTAAGCCAGGCATGGCCAAACTTAGCCCTCCAGCTGTTTTGGGACTACAACTCACATCATCCCTAGCTAACAGGACCAGAGGTCAGAGATGATGGGAACTGTAGTCCCAAAACATCTGGAGGGTCAAGTTTGGCCATGCCTGCTTTAAGCAAAGCATGGTTTGCAAAATCCAGACACCATAGCAAACTGTGGTTTGCGCCATTAAGTAGAAACAAAAGCCTTCAATTTCCTTCCCTCACACATGTCTGAAATGTGCTTTCCTTTTAGTGCACAGACTCTCCTCTTCCAAAAGCAATAAATGAAACCCAGATTCTAAGTGTAGAGTATTAATTTAACAAAGTCTTCCTTTATTTTGTGCAGATGAATGTGATAAATGGAGCTGCACAATATATTGAAGTGTCTGGCCAAAAGTAGAAAAAAATGAAGTAGGAAGTTACGAGAGAAAAACATCTTCCCTTGCTGATTCTTTCCAGTGAAGCTTTCATTAAGTCCAAGTATATTGCTAATGGATACTGTTCCATCTAGCCGTAATTACTGCTTTTGTAGTAAGGTGGTGTCACTTGAATTTGGTGGTGGTAGCAGAGCATTCAGGTTTTTCCCAAGCTGCATCTCCCTGGGAAATGCTAAAAAGGGTGGAGTTGCAAGGTAGTACCTGCCGCCTGCTTTGTTACCTTTGGGGCCTTGCTATACGTTGTGTTAAAAATGTGATTAGCAGTTACCCGGTATGTCATTTTTAAAAATAAAATTAAATACTAGGAATGTGGGAAGGGGGGGGAGTATCAGTTTGGCATCAATTTGTGGAAGTTTAGGCCACTCCTCCCCAGCCATGATCCCATTTTCTCCACTCCTGTTGTTGGACACAGTATGGTGTAGTGGTTTGATTGTTGGATTTGGACCTTTAGGGCTAGAGTTCAAATCCCCACACAGTTATGAAGCTCACTGGGTAACTATGGGCCAGTCTCTATCTCTTGGTCTAATCTATGCCACAGAGTTGTTGTGAGGATAAAATGTGAGTGTGGGAGAATAACCATGCATGTTCTTCGAAAAAAGGTAGGATATAAATTGAATTAAAACAAAATAAGCATGATCTTATGTTTGCGGAAGGGTCATGGTGCAGTAATAGAGAACATTATTGCATACAGAAACTTCAGTCCCAGGCATCTCCAGGTAAAAGGTAAAGGACCCCTGGATGATTAAGTCCAGTCAAAGACGGCTATGGGGTGCAGTGCTCATCTCGCTTCAGGCCAAGGGAGCCAGTGTTTGTCCACAGACAGCCTTCCGGGTCATGTGGTCAGCATGACTAAACTGCTTCTGGCGCAATGGAACACTGACAGAAGCCAGAGTGCATGGAAATGCCGTTTACCTTCCCACCGCAGCGGCACCTACTTGCACAGGTGTACTTTTGAACTGCTAGGTTGGCAGGAGCTGGGACAGAGCAACAGGAGCTTACTCCGTCACGGGGATTCAAACCACCAACCTTCAGATCGGCAAGCCCAAGAAGCTCAGTCGTTTAGACCACAGTGCCACCTGCGTCTAGAACCACTCTTGGTTGTCAAACTGAATACAGAGAGAGGATGAACATATGGCCTGGGCAGTTTGACTTTTCTCTTGAGCCTCAAGCTGTAAACAAACATTTGGAGGAAAGGGGCAAGGCAATATTTTAGGTTTAATGAGGGACCACATTCTCCTTACCTCACTAGGTCAATTGGTTGGTACTTATAAAAGACTCCATAACTTGCCCATTCCTCACACAGGAGCTGTAAAAGAAATTTAAAATTAAAACTAAAACTGCAAGCAAGCAGTTCCTTCCTTGCTTCCACTACAGAGTTCACATTGTCCTCTGGTGTCACCATCTTGTGGGTTTATGTTCTTTAATCCACCAATACATATAATTTGCATTAAGTATTGAACATGTTTGATGGTTTGGCTCACTGACAGCTTCTTGTATTAATCTACAAGAGAACTAACAGACAGATATAAAGGTGCTGGGGGGAGGGCGGGTGGCAAGAGCGGCCTTGATGTATGATTTGTAGCAATGCACATACTAGAAAGGCTCTTAATAGATCTGGAGGATGTGTGTTCTTTGAGTTATTAGTGTGGGTTAAGACGGAAGAACCTGGCTTACCGTCTCTGAACTAATATTATTATGCACTATATGAAAGATGCACACTGAACCTAAGAGTAGGACAAAATGATCTTTCTTAATTATTCTTTCCTTTTTTTTTACCACGATGTTAGCCAAACCAAATAAAGACCACTATTAGTATAAACATAAAATTAGAGAAAACTGAGCTGGCAATTTTCTTTCTATTTTTTAAAAGATTGATTATTCTTGTCACTGTGTAATGACAGGGAGAAAAATAATATTTGTGCTTGTTGTGTTATTGTTGATTGCTCCAATTCTGCCCCACCCTCAATTTTGTTCAACGCCCCCTTTAAATGATGGCTATTGATTTTGATTTGTGCAAGTTCATTGGATTAAAGCCAGTGAGTTTTAATATTCCACAGAGGTATGCATTTCACAACCAAACACTACCTCCCTGAATTTACATCCAAACTCATCAGGACACAGGGATAAGTCTGGAGGTCAGTTTTACACTGGCTGCGTGTTGGGCCAAAGCTTTGACAGTAGAACGTGCAGACACAACCCTTCATGTTGCGGGAGAGGTGAGACTCTGGAGATCTCGCCATTGCAGCATTTATGAAAATCAGTGATCCATCATGAATTTGTTATGCTTGGGCATGCAGTTAATCTCAATTCTTAAATTAAACTTCTGAAATAACCAAATTCTCCAAATGTCAAGGAAAGTGTTTCAGTTATTTTTTTGTGTGTAACACTTTTTTCATTTAGGACTTTTGGACTGACCACTTGATTCATAGTTCATAATTGAAGGTTTTATACTGCAATCTGCAGAGTGAAAAATTGTAGCTGAATGAGGTGGCAATGAAGACATCCTTGTTCAGTAGTGTGGGAAAATGGCCCGAATGGAAGAGATGTTCCACCACATCTGTTTTGTGACTCTCCTCCTCCCTGTCTATGCAAGCGAACACTTAGCAGAGCACTGCTTTTCTTCCGAATTGCTGGGTTGCAGATAAAGGAGTTGCATTTTGTATATTTCTTGGAAGTAGTAATGCTGACTTGGACACATCAGAGCAACTTCCTGACTATAATTCACAACGTGGAGCAACAGTACATTTTAACCTCTGTTCTTAAATCAAAGTGCACTGAGGGTGAATGCCAACATGGATATTGAAGGTCACAGAGTTCATCTGGATTTACACCACTGTGGGGTATGTGCAAAATATCACAAGGGCCGATAACAGCAAAGAGCGTTAATAAACAGATGCAAGTGTGTCTAGCGCTTGACGCTACAGCTAATTAAACTCTCAATTATTTATTATGGAATCACAAAATGGATTTAAAATGTTGGGAAGCCCTCACCCTACATGATCCACCTTTTGTGATGCTCTTCAGTTACTGGGGGAGGCCAGTATGTTCTGGCCTTCAGCTTAAAAGAGGCTTTGAACCCTTACTGGAGCCAAGTAATAACAAAGATACCAGGGATCTTTGCAAGACTGAGATTTCCTCTGAGCAGAATGATCTAATCTGAAGCTGTTATGTAAATCTCCTATCATCCACCAGCATTTTTTAAAAAAATAAACCACAACCCAAATTTAGCCAAAGTTTTGATTCCTAAAATGCTTTGCATGTTCACTCATGCCGTTTGGAAAGCACTACCATATTCCTCTCAAGTTATGTGCTCTTAAACAGCTGCGTGGCAAGTCTCTTTGGCTGCATTCACACATAACATTAAACAAGAGACTACGCAAGCTTGGAAGTAAAAATACAACAATGATAAATTAAATAGCTAAAAATGTGCTGTCCTTTCAGGGCACCCAGAATCAGCTGCCTAAAGCAACAGCATCATTCCACAGAGAGGCCAGTGCCGTTAAAGCAGGAAGAGTATGTGCCTGTTAAATTTGGCATGTTTCTCTTTTAATTACTTGAGAGAATATGGTGATCATCTGTTTCTGAATATTTTAAAGGCACATTTTTGTACATGTGTGCCCTTCACATTTAACCAGAAGTGTGAATATTTGGCACACAGGTGACCTACACCTGAGGATAAAATTGAGCATGTGAAGCTACCTTCAGTGGTAAGGATAGTTCTTAAAGAAACTCTCTTTGCTACTATTTGTTTCACGTGTCGGCAATGAGCCCGGGCACTGAAAATAGGCCAGAGGATCCAGGCCTAAGCCCTACCGGAAAAAGAAGTAAAGATGGCATTGGGAAAAGGCATGCATCAAATCCTTGGCCAGGTAGTACATTTTTCTCTCTGACTGAATGTCCAGATAGCACAAAGTGACAACTGGCGTGCTCAGTTAATAGCATCTCCTTCATGAGAATCCCTCTGCTATTTATGCAGGGAAGAGAAAGTGTCAATGGAACAGAGGAATCACAACAATACCTTCCTCTGTCTGAAGGAGCAGCAGTTCAGTTATATTTAGCTTTCAGATGAATAACGCAGCAATTAGCAATGAGAAATAAGCAGTATGTGAAAATGTCCCCTACATAAATGGAATTCTGAAATTAGCAAGAACCACCCTACAATTGCAACTGGAAAACTATATGGCATGTGCCCTTAAGGGGTAACATTTCCTATGACATTTGGGACAATTGGCAGGGCTTGCTCAAGCAATTTTGGAGTAAGATTTTGTCATTTGTTCTCACCCCAACCCTTTGACCATCATGTTCAATGCCTGAACAGCAAAAGACCACAATTTTAAAATAGATTGTTAGCAATCTAGTACAACTATATTATTTACATTACTCAAGGTAGCACATGCCACTCAATTCCTGAATAACATATAATGTCTGGTATTATTAGACACACATACTTGCTCAAGTTATTGAAAGTTACAATTGGTGGACTGTGCAGACTCATTAAAGTGTATACATTGCTTTCTGGCTTCCTTTTGGCTAACAAACAAGAGCGGGGGAAACATCCAACACCAACAGAAAGGTTACTCAGGAATGGGGAACAGGTCAGCAATGGAATCTGTAGCTGAATCAGAGTTTCATGGGAACTAAGAACCTTGTTTTCAGCCTGATATCCTAAGCATATTTCTTCAGATACCTCACTCATTTCTCTTTACATTTGAAAGGCTGTTAACATCCTTGTTCTATGAAGACTTGTTGGGAAATAATTTTAACAAGACTTGCTTAAAACAAATTTTAACGAGATTTGCTTGCAATAAAATCTGCACAAAAATTGCAGCTCCACAGTCTGTTTAGAAAAGCCTGTGGAGTCTCACACATGCACAGGAACCATCTGCCACAATGTCCCTGCTGCTGCAACATCCTCACCCAGACTCTGTGATTCTGGAATATGCTTCCAGAATACTGTTCTCTCTCATTTGCTACCCCAAGCAATCAGTTGGGTGGGTTGGCTGGGCCTGAAACTTGACATGTATCCATATGATCCATACTTCAAGAGGTGACCCATAAAGCTGACACTCTGAGAGGTGAGTCCTCTTGTATCAACTTACTTTTCTGTCATTGTGCTCAATGTGTTCACCTTCATAATCCCCCTTTTTTAAAAAAGAAAAGAAAAGACATATTATGCAACAAATCAAATATGGCATGTGTTCCTTTCTTCTTGTATACACACCAGAACAGTAATTATGACAGAGAAACACACTGCTTCCGAATTAGCAAATCATGTCCTAGGCAAGCCTTTGCTAATCTCATGTCATCCATTTTTTTCAGTGGAAACTCCCATCAGCCCCAGCTAGCACAGCTAAGGCTGGGACTGAAGGGAGCTGTTCAAAACATCTAGAGGACACCAGGTTGGCAAGGGCTAAGGCCCTCCTCCCTTTGCAGACTGGGCGGCTGCTCTAGGGGAAATAACATTTCTATTCATCTATTTTAAAAAAGTATGTTCCACTTTTCACCATGTAGGTCTCAAATAAAATACAAAATTAAAAACATGAATCAAATCTCCAAAATTTAAAACCTCCAAAATTTACAAACTCAAAAAAGAAGGAAAAGAAGAAGTAAAACATCTGAGAAGCATTCCGGGTGCAAAGGGCTCCTGAAAGAACACAATATTGACCAGGCAACTAAACTAAAGAGGGATGGTGCCTGTCTGACTTCTTGTGGGAGGGGGTTTCATAGAACTGAACCCACAACACTGAAGGCATGTTCCTTTGTTGGCTTCTAGCCCACAGGGAACCACTACAGTTGTACCTCGGGTTACATACGCTTCAGGTTGCGTACTTTTTGGGTTACGAACTCCGCTAACCCGGAAGTGCAAACAGGCACGCGCTTCGTGCATCCGCAGAGCGTTTCTCGCGGTTTTTTCGGTCTGTGCATGTGCAGAACGAATTGTTCGGGTTATGTCCTTTTCGGGTTACGTACTGTAACCCGGAACGGATTAAGTACGTAACCCGGGGTACCACTGTAATAGTATGCCCACCACAATCTCAGTGACAGATCTGGGGTGTTCAGGGTAAAGTGGTCCTTAAGGTATTCAAGGATTTGTACTCTAGTACAAGAGCCTCTAACCTGGCCCAGTAGCAGACAGGAGGCCAGTGCAGCGGTGTTATGTGTTGGCGGTAGTCTGTTCCCATCATCAGTATAGCTGCAGCATTCCGCATTGGCTGAAATTTCTAGACCAGACCCAAGGGCAGCCCCACATAGAGAGCACTGCAATTATCCTGTCTTGAGGTTACCAATGCCTGAGCTACAGTGGTCAGGCTATCCCTATCCAGAAATGGATTTCTATTGTTTGAGCATGAATTTTCCCACTGCATGCTGGAAGTGATTCAAAGGAACAAGAAGCCTAAAGAATGCACACTGTTAAGAGGATTTCATTCCTTTATCCTTTAAAGCAGGGGTCAGCAACCTTTTTCAGCTGTGGGCCAGTCCACCATCCCTCAGAACATGTGGTGGGCCGGACTATATTTTGAAAAAAATATATGAACGAATTCCTATGCCCCACAAATAACCCAGAGTTGCATTTTAAATAAAAGCACACATTCTACTCATGTAAAAACACAAGGCAGGCCCCACAAATAACCCAGAGATGCATTTTAAATAAAAGGACACATTCTACTCATGTAAAAACATGTTGATTCCCAGACCGTCCGCGGGCCGGATTTAGAAGGCGATTGGGCCGCATCCGGCCCCCGGGCCTTAGGTTTTAAAGTCACCCAATGACAGCTGTAACACAGCAATGCTGGAGATCACCACCTAAAGTTTCTGTAGATAGGAGTGTCTACATTGTCAGTTGACACATGCATGAAAGTAAGCTGCTGCTTATGAGACCTCCTCCTACAGTAACTCCACAGAGTACCTAAGCTGCTACAGGTTTCTCTGGCTTGGTTTGAAAAAGCCACGAAAGAGCAGTCACAGGGAGAACTGGTACAGGAAAAAGGGGGGCAGTAGCAATATAAGGCGATTCTTTTTTAAGTGCAGAAAGGAATGAAAGAATAGGACCAGAGGCAGATTTCCACATTAATAATAAAAAATATTTATACCCAACGCTTTGAAATGCATTCCTTTTTAATATAAAGCTGGACAACCTAAAATAGGGGTCCAGGTATAGCCCCAGGATCACTGAGAAGCAGGTCTCAGTCCTCTTTGGGAATGCATTATTTTTACTTTAGTGTTAATATTTAAACATATTGCTGGGTAAACACATCACATTCACATGTAATGAATGCATGTTGTGGTTGTTATTGTTATCATCATCATCATCATCATCAAGCACCCAAAGTAATTAATTATATTGTGAAATATGAGTATACAATCTGTAGCCTTTAGAGAGTTTTTAACAATGCAGCAACAGGGTGATTTAATATGTAGCCTGTGTTTCAAGTCATATATAAGCAATCCACCTTTACAACAGAAACTGTCCATTGAGAGCACGTGCTGCATTTATTAGGAGTATGTCAAGGAGATTTAGATCAGGAAACCAGCTACATGGTGCCATGGATATAAATATGTATCAGCAATTCCAGTGTCCTTGGCAGAAGAAGGTCAAAAGCGTGGTTATTTGCTGAGCAGGTCATTTGCTGAGTCATTTTTACAGCTCTGATTCATATACAACTAAAGTAAGTTATTATTTGTGTTACAACACCCGTAAAAAGTTGGCCTGAAGAAATTGCTAAAATGTAATATGCAAGCAGAGCAGGAGGATACTTGGCTCATGAAAGGCTGAAGATGTTTAGGATAGTGTCATTCATACCTAACATGTTAAGGATTCTTGGTATCAGCTTCTAGAAACATAAAATATATTCCAAGACCACTTACATCATGCAAGGGATATGCAGCACTGTAAACGCCATTGGCAAGCAGACTGGTGATCCCTGGAAAAACAACAGAGGATATCTATTTATGCTTCCAAGTCTGAATTCCCTCACATAAACCCACTTTTCAGTTCTGGAGATTTCTCTCTCAAAACATCAGTAATTTTGTTAGAGAATGAATCTGCACCCATTAATTTGCCTTCACAGCTTTTTGAATGTATAGATTTTTAAACATGATTCGTTTTAAGAAACGGAAAGCTGTGGAGAATCAAGAGGAAGTCATATGCTGCGGAGTCAAGAGTTTAGTCATTGCAATAAATTACACAACCTGAAGCTTCAAGTTGGATTTGGAAAGCAAGCCCATAGGTTTGGAAGTAGCAAAAGGCAAGGTTATCAGAAAGAGGAGAGTTCAGCTGGGACTGACCACCGGGGGCGGGGTGTGTCAATAATAGCCATCCCTCCCCCACTCTCTTACACACACATCCACAGAAAAGAGTTTTAAAAATCAGATTTAAGCTTGATTAGAGAAGCTGTTTGGAAAGCCTTTGGAAAGACCTTGGTATTATACTTACCATATTTACCACATTTTCGTCTTTTATTTAAAAGGGTAGTTTCCTTCTTTCTTCCCTCTCCTTGCCCTGTTTACACATTTGTCTATTAGTTATATGATTGAGCAGTTACAATGTTTGTGCGATGGGGAATCCGGGGGAATGCATATTATTTCTTTAGGGGAATCATCTTTAAAATTTGAAGTTGAATAGGAGAGTATATATCTGGCGCTCCTGTAAGTATAGCTGGGATTTTGCAATGGGTGAAGAATGCGCTTAGAAATTTTAGCTTGCCACAGAATTCCAGTGACTGCTTACTTACAGACTCTTGGAGACTGCAGTATTTGATTTCTGGATGTGTTTTTCATTACAGCTGCTGGCATTAATATAGCTGCTTCCAAATACGGGATACCTGACAGACTTTGAAAGGGTCATGTTACCTCAGAAAACATGCATGCTGTTTCTGATACCCTATCTACAATGGCTTGGATCTAGTCAGCAAAACCAGTATTAAAAAGCAATATGAAAACAGCAGTGTGGATACTGACGTGATAACAAGGCATTCGACAGGAATACGAAAACATACAGCCTGGTATATTCTGTGAGGGTAAATATTTTCAGTTTTGCACCCCTGGGTTCATTAAGCCCATTTTTTACCCTCAGAGTTATTTCACTGATAGGATATTTTGCATCAAGAATAAATACTAATGCCACAGTCTATGAAAGTTATTTGTTGCCTCTTGCAACAAACACTATTTCCAGTTGCATCCTGAGATTTCATCCAATTCTGCATTGCTGCTTAAACCTTCTGCAAACCATTTAGAGCATTCATGCTCAATAACATGGAACCTGGGATACCCTGAACCAATTTACCGGTACTTAGAAGACTAAAGCATGGAATTCACTTGAGGGTGAATTTGTTGTGTTTGTTTTACAAAGAGTAACATACACATGCACGTGAATTTATCAGCAGTGAAACTTCAACCGAAGTTAATTTCTTTGGCCAAGCAAGTCTTTTGCTATTGTTTGTTTAGAGTACTTAAAAGAATGAAGGTGTAGGTGAATACCTGACCATAAGGAAAATTATATAATCAAGTTTTATTGCCTTAGCACTGCTGGCACATTGTTGTGTTTATGGCTGTAGATGGCAAATGAAGGGCTGAGTCTATTAAATGCCAAATACCATCTGTGCAGTTGTTACTAAAAGCTCCCAGTTCATCAGAAGCTTCGATCATGCTCTGAAGAAGAAATAAAATGCCAACACTGCTCATTTGTCTAGCACCATTAATTATTTGCACAATGGCTCCCCGCCCCTCCCAGCGCCCACAGGAAACAAATCAGTAAGTGTTTCTGTTAAGCATTAAAGGGTTGGGAAGCAACAAGCCCACACCTTGACAAAAGATTTGACAAAATGTCAAATGGATGACCTACTCAAGTGGCAGGCTTAGGCTAGTTTTATTAGAGTGGAAAATCTATTGCTGCAACCCCACAAGAAATCACTTCATTTAAGTGATTTTTCCTGGTTTGACAAGCCCTCACACTACACTGATGCTGCTAGTCAATACATTCAAATGAGGATCACATAGGAATATAGGAAGCTGCCTCATACTGAATCAGACCATTGGTCATCTACATCTACCACTGTCTATGCTGCATGGCAGTGGCTTTCCAGGATTCTCTCCCAGCCCTAAATGGAGATGTCAGGGACTCAACATTGAATCTTCTGCATGCAAAGCTGATGTTCTATTATTAGGCTATGGCCTTTCCTCATTGGGAGGCTCTTATGTTTCCAATGAAGGTTCTGAGGATGAAATCTGCTGAAAAGTGCTCTGGGTGTCAGTCACCTGAAAACTGAGAAATGTGGAAGTGTCTTGTCAGATTTTGGAGTTAGTGACATCTTGGAAATTCATTTCAGATTGGCTGTTGATCCTAACCAACTTCACACTTTGATATATTGTTAGGATTATATAAAATGCAGTCCCATACGGCATTACATCACTTTACATCATTTGAAGAAAGTGCCCAACCATTATTTTTTAATCAAGCTAATCAAGTGTTCCCCACCCCCACATCCACTTCTGATGGAAGGAATATATAATTTATCAGACCACTTTCTCTGTTAATGTAGTCATGATTTTTAGGCCACTTTGTGACCACAACGGCAAATTGATTTGTAAATGCTATGATCAGACACAGGTGAAGGAAATGATTTCTTGAAACCTGATTTCTCCTGAAAGAAAAAAAGTCACGCTTACTTTCTTAAAACAACACACAAGCTTTTAAGCAATGGTTGATTCCATGAATATTCCTGGTTGGTTACAAAATCAACCAATTGATTACTGTTGTTGTTGTATACTATAAAGCATGTACAAACCACAGAGAAACAAGGCCAGATTTGCACATGCCACCTACTGCATCAAACTCTACAGTTTCCTCTAACACAGTGCCAAGACTCAGGCATATGTCTGTATATTCCAATACAGGCTGTAAGATATTTCCTCCAACAAGTTTCTCAATAACATACCACTGAAGGAAGAACCACCACTGAAAACCCTACATTACAGTGTCTTAAAGGCACAACAGAAACCACAGCTTGCATTCTGATTTGATTTGTACTTTGTAAGCTGCCTTGAGAGGCCTTTTAAAAGCAAAAAGAAAAATAGAAAAAAGCAGGACATAAATTATTTTATTAAATAAATAAATAAATAAATAAATAAAATGTATAAGAGTGCTATGGGAAATGTTGATCAAAAAGCCCAGTTTAAGCCAGGGATTGATAAATAATCAAAGCTTAGTCTTCTATTATTCAAAAGTTGTTTAATCAGTCTTTGTGCCAATATTTGCACATGCATAGCAGTAATCTGGTTTCCCATACTTGTTTTTAACACCCTGTGGGTGAATGGCTTGCCAGAATAGAAATTACAATAAATTTAAAAGGTTAGCTTTGATTAGAGTAGCGCAGTGAGAGATTCACACAA
Source organism: Lacerta agilis (assembly GCF_009819535.1). NCBI lineage: Eukaryota > Metazoa > Chordata > Lepidosauria > Squamata > Lacertidae > Lacerta > Lacerta agilis. The sequence goes on from NC_046312.1 coordinate 56,491,707, forward strand.
AGGCTAAAAGCCTAAACACACTTACTAGGGAGTAAGTCATATTAAACACAGTAGGACTTACTTCCAAGTAAACATGCATAGGACTGCACTGCACATGTCTTGTTTTGAGACCTGGCAGAATTATATCCAAAGAACATGGGAAATATGGCATGTATCCATAAAAGGTTGATGGCCTAAAAACAGAGAGATGCATAAACAATGTGAGTGTATGCAATATTTTGGTTTATCATATATGTATAGGTATATTATATCAGCTGAGTCTCTCTCCACAAAATCAATTTAAGCAGTTAATAATCCCTGCAAGTTAAAATATCACGCAAGTTACTCTCGGTTACATGAACTATATTAGACAAGAGAATAAAAAACTTGCAGACTCTTCAAACGTAAGTTTCAAATATTCTGGAATCCGAAAAATATGCTGATCTGCAAGCTAAATAAACTTTCTTACCCATGCTATATTTGGCTTTGGTGCATGTAGTTCTTTTCAATACTTCATAAACCTACATGGGAAAAAAATGGTTTTATAAATACCAGGTCACCTGTAGCCCTTGGGAAATTAGCAGTAGGATTTTGATTGAATACAGATCAAATTTAAGCACTGGCACGTTTAAGTTCTTGAGCACTATTATTAACACCAGCATCGAATATTAAGAATTGGCGATTATTTCAGCACACAGGAATTAGTAGCTTTGAACAGTATGGGTAGAATTCAATGTAGTGATAAGGTTGAGCATTCCTTCTCCTTTCCCTGCTGGCTGCCCCAAATCTTTTCTAGGGGATCTCCCAACCCTCTGGACCAGATTTGCTGAAGGCGCAGGATGCAAGCAGGGGGAGGGAGGGAAGTCTTGCTATGCAAGCAGAGATCCTTGCACTAATGGAGCATGGTAGGTGAATACCTCCCAATGTCTCTTGCTTTTACTGACCCTTCATTGCTCTTTTCTCCCCTAATGTTGATGACATACCTTCTCATATGTGTACATTCTGCTCCATGAGTTAAAAATCACTGCAAATGTTCACTTCTGGTCACCACCCTATAAACTGTAGCCATTGCCATGTATGCCAGACAGTTACCATACATATATTGTATTATTTCTATCGCATTACTCCTATTATTCAGGAGTTCCCTGAACAACAACAACAATGGTTCACTCGCAACTGCCATCTGCCCAATTGAGTTGCATGATTCATCCATGTTTGTGGTTCCTTGACTTCCAAGGTGCAGGTTCATGCCAATTAAAACATTCCAAAACAACAGGCTCTTTCCCCACTCTAATGAGCCCCAAAGTGGCGTACTTATTACCTTCAGCTCTAGGTATACATTTGGAATTATGCTGAAGTCATTCTTTCTGTTTTGCTATGCACTGTTTTGTTTAAACACGTACCGTTTTAGCATTGTGGCCATGCTTGCATTTTAGATAGATTTTTGTGTGCCAAAAATAGAAGTCATATAATTAGTGGATTGCAGCTGGAAACAAACAATAAAGAACTATACTTACTAACTATTCTTCCTTTGCAAACCCCCCCCCCCCAAAAAAAACACCTTTAAGGATAATATTTCTGGCAGAATTGATACTTAAAGAGTTTTGTAAAATGAAAACTAAAAAAGGGTTATTTATATTTTATAAATGTTAACATTTTAAAATACAGATATAGAGAAAACAGCAGTAAGTGAATTTTGCTATTTATTTCATTCAAGTCTATGACAACTTCTAGTACAGTAAGGTGATGCGTGCATAGATCAATTTTTGAAGTTTATTTTTTTGACCAAGAATACAATGACTGTGAAGGGAACCATATTGCAGATGATATGTGCAATGTCTATTCAAATATAACATGGGCACATTTGGAAATGAGAAACTCCCGTGGGCACGACAGAAATCCAGATGGGGAGGATGCAGTGATGGGGACCAACAAACATGTCTCATATACTCTTGATCCTGCATGTTTTATGGAGATCAAGAACCTCAGGTTCTAAAGCAATTCTAAATGCCTTGCAACATGCCTGCCGGTGGAAATCCTAACATAGCAAAGAATGAAAGCTTTTCTCCTGATCATGAGCACCCCCCGAAATCCATTGCACATCATGGTTCATGTCTATTAAGGTATCAGCCTTAGCTTCCAGCTTCCTTGATTTGTGGAGCCAACATGTGTTGGCCTTAACTCATGGCTTTAAACCAGCAGGGTTGTTTTTTTAAAAAATAAATAAATAAATCACTGAACAGTTATTCCTCTCTCATAGAGCTTCTTCACTATGCTAATAGTCCACTCAAGAGTAGACAAGAGCAGCTGGAAATTGGAGCATTCTCTTGTTTCTAAGAAATGGGGAAGACAACAAAGGACCCTTCCTCCATGCTTAAGTTTGCTATGGAACGTCACCCGTCACCACTGCAAAATCATGAAGTCCTGGGAGGTAAGAAAATATTCCCCTCACTTGTCAGATGAGGAGCTGAGAAGAAAAGACTTTTAAATGAGAAAACTAAATGAATGTTTCTGAACTGTCTGTCACACAATGCTAGGGATGGGAGTGACTAAGTATTGACCTATTTAGTTAATATTATAAGAGAGCTTAGAAATGAACGCTGGATGACAACTTTAGGGAAGAAGGAAAACAAGTGAATAAAAAGGGGGAGGGCTGGCCAGTTGTTATCCCCTGCTGAAGAGAATGTCTTTACATAAGCATATAAAAAATTATACGCTTCACTTACAGTTATGTATTGTTTATTGATAAATGCAAAAGGAAGCACAGAAAATGTTATCTCTTTCCCACGGATTCTTTCTATGGTTGTCTTTCCACTTGATGAGAGTAAACACGTTCTGGAAAGAAAGGCATGGTTCTACTCATCCTCAGCCCTTATTTGTCAGCAGTGAATGACTAGGCCTGGGTATGGGTGATTTCTTCCTATTTTAATGGATCAGTGGCTCACAGTTGATTTTAATGGATCAGTGGTTCACATGGTTGCCCAGTGTTCACTGAATTTTTTTTATTTCAAATTCAAAAAGAGAGCTGTTGTCTGGGGCCACTCTGGAACATGTGTTTGTGGTGGAGAATCTCTTTGTTGCCCAAGAGCCAGCTCACAGGTATTCTATATTACACTGTGTGTGTGTGTGTGTGTGTGTGTGTGTGTGTGTGTGTAGGGGGGGACATATAATAATAATAATAATAATAATAATAATAATAATAATAATTTTATTTATACCCCACCCTTCCTGATCCAAAAAAACCGGGCTCAGGGCAGCTAACAACAAATATAAGACAACGATTAAAACAACTTAAAAAAACAGCTAAAAACAGCATAAAAAAACAAACATCACTGGGATCACCAAGACTAACTGGCCAGGTTAGTTTTGCTAGGCCAGTAGGGAGACCAGGGAGGAATTTTAATGTGTGGACCCAGAAGGGTTTCTTCAGAAAAAAGGGAAGGGGAAAAGGAATAGGTGATCAGGCGAGATTGAAGGCCAGGTGGAATAACTCTGTCTTACATGCCCTGCGGAAGGAGGTCAGGTCCTGCAGGGTCCTAGTCTCGTGAGATAGAGCATTCCACTAGGTCAGTACCAACACTGAAAAAGCCCTTGCCCTTGTGGAGGATAATCTGGCTTCTTTTGGGCCCAGGACCCTTAAGCTATTGTTATTTGTGGACCTTAAGGTCCTCTGTGGGGCATACCAGGAGAAGTGGTCCTGTAAGTATGAGTAAGTCGCATAGAATTTTAAAGGTCAGAACCAGCACCTTGAACCTGATCCAGTACTCCACCAGGAGCCAGTGCAGCTGGTAAAGCACTGGGTGAATATGCTCCCATGGCAAGGTCCCCGTGAGGAGCCTCGCTGCAGTGTTCTGCACCTGCTGGAGTTTCTGGGACAGTTTCAAAGGCAGCCCTGCGTAGAGCAAGTTACAGTAGTCAAGCCTGGAGGTGACCGTCGCGTGGATCACTGTGGTCAAGTGGTCCATTTATGAAATGTTTTAGGAGCACTTGTTGTCATTATTTTCTCTTCCTATATTTCATAGTAATTTCACAGAGGACAGGAATTCAATTCAGGATGACCTGGCTTGAGATTCATACAACACTGCCACTGACATTTTCTGTGACATGGAGATGACTCATGTGATAGGGGGAAGTGAGCTCCACTAGCAAGAAAAAAAAGAAAGCACTAAGTTACTGTACATCTTTATTAGCATTTGAATGCTTTTAAACACCCGTTTTTAAGAAGGATTTTGATTTTGCATTTTATAAACTGCTTAAGGCTTTCTTACAAGCAAGTAGCATATAATTTTTGTTAAATAAAATAAATAAATAAGAAATTAACTGGGAGGAAGTTCTATTGAATTGGATAGATGATAGATAGATAGATGATAGATACTTTATTGTAATACTTACTATGGTACTTCTGGTCTTGCTGTCAAAAAAGGAATCTCTGTCAGAGAGGTCAAATCTGTCAAAACATTGAAAAGGGGGGGGACGATTAAATATGTAGTTGTATAATATGGATTTCAAACAAGTCAACTTTATTTTCTGGCTGTGTGTGTCTTTCAAAGGGCTATGTTGAAAGAAGAGATGGCACATCTAAATGCTGACTCTTTATTTCTCTTAATTTCCCTGAAAAAGGACCAGTAGCATCTTAAATGTGTTGGAATAATAAATATCTCCTATGCATTGCTTTTTTTGCTTCCAGTTCCAGATCTTTAGACAGCAGCCATTCCTCTCTAGAAATCTCAGAAGCCCCCAAATATTCTGTAGCCAAACTGAATGTACGCTCTGATGGGAAGAATAATAAACTCTGTTTCCTAGACAATGTGTAGCACCTGTTGCTGCTCTTGCAATATTAAAGTGGTTGTCTGTTGATTTCATATACTTCTATCTGCAAATCTCTCTCTCTCCCCCTCTCTTTTACACAAAATAAATGGTGCAGTAAGCACACAATAGGTACAGTACAAGTGTGTCTCTACAAAACAAAAGGCACATTCGTTACTCTGCGGAGAATCACTATCTATCCTTTAACAATAGCTAAAATCTGCACTAACTGTCACACAGTTTCCCAGCTATGAGGATGGGGTCCCTAAGACAGCAAAAGCTTCTCTCTTATCTCCTGCTTAACCTACATTTGGAGCAAATCCATACAGCCACTTAGCATGCAATAGTTAAGGGGGGGGAACTATGTCGACCAACACTCAGCAATGTGGAAAGATGGTCATTTGCAGCTTCCGGTCATTCCTAAGCATTACTTCTTGGTTCATGCGTTACCACTGGCAACAAAAGAAGCCCTTCATCTCCAGACAATACATGATAGGTTTTTTAAAAAAGTTTTGATCACGTTGAAAGCTGATTTTTATCCCTGCAGTGTGCTGATTAGCCCATGTCACTGAAATATGCCGTTTCATTTGCCGCAGTGGGTGATACCAATGGGGAACCTTAAAGGACACAAGAGACCTGGGGTTGTACTGCTATGTGTCAGGACAAGGACTGTTGCTTGCACAGCAGAACATTATCCCCCCTTTCCTGTCTCTTGCATCTCCTAAATCTATTCTGGGGTTCCCCAAAAGATTTGGAGGGGGAGTGCAAGGTATGTGAGGAGTCAGAGTCCCATTGTGCAAGTAGAAATCCTTGCACTGACAGGACTTGTTAGTAGAATTACCACCCCTACTCATTCCCTCTCATGCCTGCTTTGGGCAAACACTGAGCATTTAACAGACTGTCCCCCCCCCCCCTTGATTATACTTTGCTCCTGGCAAACATGAAGACTGAAACACAGGATGGCCACTCTATTGTTTGGGCCGCTTTGGCATGCAAGTGACATAACCCAATTGTTTTTAGCTTTCGGATGAGAACAATTATAGCTATATGAGCTGTCTTTCTTCACTGATGTTGCTAACTTCGAAGAGGCACAAATATTTCATTGTTTAAGGCTTTCTTAGGGAAGCTGACTAAGACCAAGGCTCTTCTTCGAGTCATACGAGATCTTGTTTATTTGGAAAAAATGATCATTTTAGTGCTAGTTGCATCTAAACACTGGCCTACGTATTTCTATTAATATTCTCATGATTTATCTTCAAGTTGTATTCCCAGAGGCCGAGTTTGCTGAAAATGACATTAAGGATGACGAACTTTGACTTACAAGTGTTGTTTCTCCCTGGAGAAGGGGTAGGAGAGGCGTTTCACTGTCTGATGTTTATGTTCTGCCACTTTAGGTTGGATGGGCTCCGTTATTTTTTGAATTACGGAATTGATTTTTTTCAATAGGCCATGAGGTTGATGAATTTGATATACCTGAGGACCAAACAAACAAACAAACAAACAATCCATTATTTATTTCAAGTCACTGACAAAGGATACCAAGGCTTCAAGAACAGAACATTCTTCAAAAGAAAATAAAAATAAAAATCTGTACAGTACAAGGGGCAGTGAAAATTGGAAATAGGTGATAAGCACACCCTTTGCATGCTTTCTGCCAGTGGGAGAGTCTAGTTAGTGAAGTTCTGCTCTGGGGAACTCTGAATTGAACCCTGTTAATGTTTAAAATAATAATATACAATAAATGATCCCAAATAAAGGATTAAGTAAATTAGAACAATTTATACAGATTGCAGAATTTTCTTTATCTCCCATCCCCCTTTTTAGCAACGAGTATACATAGCTTTAGTTACGGTATAATAGTACTTCCTGCTTTGGATCATGATGCTCCCATCTATTTTGGGAAAAGAACAATCCTACTTCTATGCAGTTGGACAAGATCTGATCCCTTTCAACCCTACACCTCCATAATTTAACATTCTTCAGTATAATGGCAGGCTATTGTAAAATTTAGAAACATAATTAAAACAAGTAGCATGATAAATGGGAATGGATCAGCTCCTAATCTAAAACTGAAATCCCAAAGTTTAATTTTAGTTTTACTTGCAATAAATTACTATGTACTCTCAGGCTGTCTCCTGTTCCATTAAAGAAATTTCCCTGCAGAGTCTGCTTTCTGCACTTAGCATGTCATTAAATATTGATCCATTTCTCAGTTTTGCACCCTGAACAGGTACAGATACTTCCCTCAGAAGCTTCACATTCATCACACCATCCTGTCATCTGGTGACAATGTGCTGTCACTTTTATAATGACAATTCAAAGATTCATTGGGAAGGCAGGACTAGGTCCAACCAATCCTTTCATGCTCACCAAATGTTGGGCACAGACATGGGACTCTTCACATGCATAAATCTATATATGGAACCAAGACCTTGTTGTAATGTTGCTGGTGGTGATAGGCAGCGCTGGAGTGAAGGACACAGAACCCACCTTATTTGTATTTGCACTTTCACATCAGAGCGGGGGGAAATCATACACAGAGAAAGGAACTCTTTCCCTGGGTCTTTTCTATCACCCAAGCGTTGCAGCTGCAATGTCGCACAGCACAGGGAGCAAGGGTGGCCTTGTCATAGACAAGAAGACATCGGATTCAATTACAAGACCTCTAGCACTGATAGCGAAGAAATGTCATTCACCTTGTGACTTGGTTACAAGGCTTCCCCTCAGAGGATATTTAGAACTTCACTCCTGTTGGGATCCATGCAGTTGCGTCTAACAGAGAACAATTTCTTTATAAGTCAGCAAAGTTACCCTATAAGAGGAGAAGCAATGGCATCCAAAAGGATACACAACCATTTTAGGTTTGCAGAGCAGATGTCCGTTGTTCTTGTTAGGGTTGCCACCTAACCCTATGTTGGTTTACCTGATCATGCAGACTGTTTCTTTTCTTGAGAGAAAGGTTTTTGTTTGTTTGTTTCTTTTCTTAAACAAAATGCCTCAAGTATGTGCAGAGTGATGTTCCTTTATGAAGAGAATATTCCCTTGTTGGTCCTGAGGTTGTTTGGACATGCCATGGAACTTGGCATTCTGTACTTGGTTATCAGTCTGCCTGTAAAAGGCTGTGGTGGCCTCATTGGTGTTGTGAGGCAGTCAAGGAAAACATAATAAGCAGTCTCTTGACTGAGTGTGGGAGGTCAGCTCTAGAATGGGTGGATGTTAGCAATAGACTAAGGTGCAGCCGTATGAAATGCAAACCTGGGTAAGCTGCTTGGGTGAGTCATGGGAAAATGGAAATAAATGTTAATGAACAAACTGCAAAATGGTACCAATTTCCCCACGTGCATCTCAACCCACACATTTTTATGTCACTGTGCACAGAATATGCATTCATACTCACAGCTCACAGCATTACATTATAAATTGTATAGCAAATTATATTAAGTAGAAAGCTAATTTCTCCACTTCTTGTATTTAAAGACAAAAATTGTTCATAAGGAAATGTAAATTAATCAACATTTTTTTGGGGGGAACCTAAACCATAAATAACTGTTTTATGTTTCCTAGTATAAAATAATATTTAAACTAACCTTTTTTGTGGGCATCTTCAGTTTCATAAATTCTGCTTCCCGGCACAAAACATTCCAGGGTGCATGTATTTTTACAAATCCAAGCCCGTGTATTTTTGTCTAAAAACATTTGGAGGGAGAGAAAGGGAAAACCTTTTATCAAATAACCTGAAACACAAATCTGCTCAATTTCACACAGGCCTGGAAGGCCCCCCCCCCCCCGCATGAGCTAGTTTATCTGATATGTGGATGAAACTAATTACTACATTTAGCAGAAAACAATGGAGGGGTGCAAGAGAAATAACACTGATTCATGTAAGACATAAACAAGTGAACGACCATTTAAAGGGTAAGTCAATATCCCATAAAAATAGTTTGTGAGCACAGCACTGATATTAAACAGCCCAGATTTAAGATTAAATAATAAAGACATTTTATAAAGGAAGTGGAATCGGTTGCCTTTCCACAGTGGCTGAAGTTTTCTTTACAAGGGCAGAAGGGCTCTAAAACTATAGTGGCCAAGAGAGGAAACACTTCAGCTATGCGATTTTTTGGGGAGCTCTTTTGTATCTTGGGGGAAGTTGTAGAGCACCTGGTTGAATGCAGAAGGTCACAGGTTCAATTCCTGGCATCTCCCAGACAGCTGCTGTCAGTCGGTGTAGTCAACACAGTGTTGGACAGACTGATGGTCTGAATCAGAATAAGGCTCAGTATAAGGCTCCCAATGTTCCTATCCCCTTTGGACAAGAACCAACACAGGGGTTGGGATGAATCATTAGAACAGCTGTTGAGCCAAGACTAACCACTATTTCACATCTTCTCTTTTTAAAGGCTTGCTCTGCACCCAGCACAGTTCCTTCTGTAGCAAGTGTAGATGCTGAAAGGCTCAATGACACTGCCAAGTGCTGCCTGCTGCGCAAAGCAGATCACATCAGCGCAACTGACATGTTTAAGGCAGCAGTGCTTGATTCAAGGTCTGCTGCTGGCAATCTCTGAATGTAATTAGTCTCAAGAGGAAGGCACAGTGATACCTGTTTTTAAATAGCAATATTTGAATCTGCACATATATTACGTTTCCTGGCGTGACCAACGTATTTGTCTCATCAGCAAATAAACAACAGAAGCTTTCGTGCAAGTTAGTCCACATAATTGACAAACGATGTCAAGAACATTGCAGAAAACTTCAAAGGACAGCTCTGTACAGAAAGCAATTCGAAGAATGGGTGTATACAGAGTTCCTCCCCCGACTTTTATCAGTTTTCTGCAAGTGGAATTTCAAGCCTTTCTCCAGAAGTCTGAGGTTTACAATGATGCTTAAAAAAAAATTCAATCTCAAGTTTAGGTTTTATTGAATTTTATTATAGAATAATTATATATTTCAAGGGGCTAATAAGGCAGCATATATATTTAAACTAAGAAAACAACAACCCTGTGTTCTATCCAGTGTTCCCAAGCAAAGAATGATCAATGAACGCATTTCCTGCATCACTGTATCTACCAAGAAAAGCATTTTCTACTGAGTTTCTGTTTCTTCCACACTTGTTGCAGACACAAGAGTCCCACTAAAAAAAGGAATAAGAAATCCTTGCTATATCTACCAGGTAAAGATTGAAATGGAAAGTGGCAATGCATTAGAAATACTGGGTTAAAATTCATTACTCATTTACTTCACAGTAGTCCATTTCACTGAACTGCTGATAAACAGAAATGTTTTGTCTATAGGATGGTCACTTTAATGTCTGATTGATTGCCTAGCATAAATCTGGGTGTTTAAAAGTCTGCTCCTCTACAATGTCAGTTTTGCTTGCATTAAGTAGCTGTTGGATCAGGCAATACTACAGATTTGAATTTTAGTTTTAAAATCGTTTCCAGTCTAGTAAGTAATCTACAACCAGTTTGTGAACACCAGCTCAAAGGTGAAGAGCATCTCCTCTCAGCCTTTTGTTTCGCTGCTGTACTAGTTTGCACAGGCACAAAAGCCTGTTTTCATCCTGCCATCCTGTGCACCTGCTTACTAGAAATACATTACTCAAGGGACATAAATAGCTGCCAATCTCCAATATGGCAAAGCTTCAAAAACATGTATTAGCTTACTTCACAGAGCAGAATTTAATCAACTTAATATATGCCTTCCTTGAAACAAGCTTTTACTTTTAACCAATATTAAAGTCAGCAGTAAGGCTTCAGGGAACTCTCAATGACAGCCAATCAAATGACTGCAGGACTCCATTTTGCCCTATTTCTAGAACTGATCTCTCTCTCATCTTCAAACACTTGCTTATTTTTGATATTATATGCGGATGGGTAGAGATATGTGCAGCTGCAGCACAATCACCATGTGTGTCTACTCAGAAGTAAGCCCCTTTGAGCTTAGCAGGACTTACTCTCAAGTAAATGGGTATAGAATCACAAGCTTATGCTGCAATCCTGTGGCCCTCCAGATGTTGTTGAACAAAAATTTACATAATCTCTGACTACTCAACAAGGCCAGCTGGTGCTGCTGGGAGTTGGAGTCCCATAACCTCTGGAGAATATATCCACTTGGCTGGGAGTAAGTTCCCTCAAAGTCAGTGGGACCTACTTCAGAGCAGACATACATAGAATTTTGCTGCCTTGAAATACTACTATTACTGTAAAAATTGTATTTGGTAAAAATGATCAAGTGAAGAATACTGTCTGTCCAGGAACATGTTAATGTGCCTCTTTCAGGATAACTGCACAGCAACATCCACACATGTATCATGGTTATACTCTGGGGATTAAAGGTAAAGGTAAAGGACCCCTGACCATTTAGTCCAGTCACGAGCAACTCTGGGGTTGCAGCTCTCATCTTGCTTTACTGGACGAGGGAGCTGGCATTTGTCCGCAGACAGTTTTTCCGGGTCATGTGGCCAGCATGACTAAGCGCTTCTGGCGAAACCAGAGCAGCACACAGAAACTCCATTTACATTCCCGCTGGAGCGGTACCTATTTATCTACTTGCACTTTGATGTGCTTTCGAGCTGCTAGGTTGGCAGGAGCTGGGACCGAGCAGCGGGAGCTCACCCCATCGCGGGGATTCAGACTGCTGAGTTTCTGATCAGCAAGCCCTAGGCTCTGTGGTTTAGACCACCCCGCCACTCTGGGGATTACAGAGAGTTAAAATAATGGTGTATCAAACATACCTTTAATATCATCTTTAGATTCCAATTTATTCCTCTTCAAAAGTGGTTTCATTTTATTTTTTGGCTGTGGGGTTTTGAGCTTACCTCTTCCATTGCAAGGTGGTCAAGGGGGGTGTTTGTGCCCCGCCATCCACCAACCCAGCACACACCCTGCAGCATTCCTAGCTGCCCACACTTCCTGATATGAAAAGCACCATGGAGATGTTACCGTATGAAGTCTTCTCCTGGATTTTGGTTAAACTGTGGGCACTTGGGAAGGCTACAGAGTACAGACCACTGGTGAGATGATTTGTAGAAGCTAAGGGACACTCCCAAGCATCCCTCAGCCACTTAAAAAGTAAGGTAAGTGCAAAAAAATACCCCTAAACGTCATTCATTACCGAGATTTTTATCTCCCCTCCGATAATTTTCAAATGCCATTTCTTTCCCCTTCAACTTATGGGCACTGGTGGGTGGGTGGGAACACAGGAGAAAATTAGAGCACAGCAAATATTATTAAGTCTTGATGGAAACAAATTTTATTAGAACGTGCTGCTAACTTTGTAGGTTGTTTAACACATAATACCAGATTACAGATTGCATGCTCTCTCCCCTATTCCTTACTCCTCCATGATCCAGTTCACTTAGTTATTTCTAATTTAGTTCAAGCCATAGTTCGCTGTTGCATCCATACTGGCAAACTATGGCTTGTTCATGGCATCCAAACCAAAACTGGAAATTACATTCAAATCAAGTGTAAACCATAACTTGATGATTTGGGTGTAACTGGAACACTGGGGTTTGTTAACTTGAGTAAGTAATATTAAAAGACCTTATACTGTATAACTGAATTGACCATAGTTGAATGGCATCTCCAACATTTAAATTAGACATATGACTCTTAAAGTATAATTAATTTAAATACTGAAAATGTCATTCAACCTTCACCAACTTTCTATATATGGGTGAAAATGTTCATCAATCCAGATATATTTGACTTCAAACTGTAAAACACACCATTGAATGATAAGTTGTTGTCTGCTTTAGATTCAACTAACCATTTTTCTACCTTGTGTTTGGTAGATGGTACGTCAGTCACTAATTACAAATTTATTCATGGCAGCCTAAACCTGATTCACTCTCCGAAAAAGAATGGCTCTCTAAAGTCTGGTATGTCTAAACTAATGTCTAAGGTAACTGCTAAATTCATGGAGTTAAATCTAAGACTTTTTTTTTAACAGAACTAGCTATTGATTTTTGGAAATGAAAAGCATAATGCTGATATTAACCTATACAATTACTTGCAAATATTGCCAACAGCAAAGAAATTATTGTAAAATGTTAGTAAGAATTGCTTCAATTTTATTGTATTTTAGATGTGTAACTTAAAACAAAAAAGTGCAAGACTAATGACCAAAAATAGTGCCTTAGGGTGCAATCCAAACCTGCCCACTATCCTGGCAGTGCTCCACTGCCAGGGTCAAAAAAGGCAGTAAGATTGCTTGCAGGTGACATAGTAATTAGGTACAAATCGGACCATATGTGTTGCTCAATGGCCCTGATACTGGTTATGGGCCCTTCTGCTGGTGCACATCTTGCCCATGGCACTCCCACTTGCCTGGCAGGCAGAAGAGGGAGGTTGGCATTACCCAAGTGATGCTTCCAGGGTATTGGCAGCTTAGCTGGGAGAGGTGGATGGAGAGACACCTCCACTCATTCCATTCCACCTCCCTGTCAGCCTAGTATTAGGGGAGTTAGGTGGGTTGGATTGTTCTGTTCATCTGTACAAAGCAATACAAGCACATTTGTAGAAGTAGTCCACAGTGTGAAAGATCAGGAGGACTGAGGACAGGGTATCACTAAACTGCCCTAGCTCCTACTGCTTATTCTCAGATATATTTGAAGAGAAAGTTGATTATTTGCTGTTTTCACAATCTGAGGAGGGGTTAGCAACCTCAGGCCCAGGGGCTGAATATAACCTTCCAAGCTTCTCTAACCTGGTCCTTAGAATTGTCACTAGGCCACACTTTTTCACTGGCCCTGCTTCAGACTTTCCTCAAGCTCTTTTGCCTGGCTGGAATGTGTCCCTGAACAACAACGCTTCTTGATTGTTTGGACAAAGTTTGGAGAGATGTGTGGGTGTCCTTTTGCATGTAGCTTACTGAATAAAGGGAAGTGTCTTATCCATTCCCCCATCCACCTGTGCCTCCAGCCCCCCCAAAAGGTTGCCTGTGAAGGAATGCAGTTCTCATGCAGAAAATGGTTTCTCTGCCCTGGTTTAGATTCAGGCACTGAAGTTCAAACACAGCTCCTCAGTCCTGTAAATGCACATACAAATGCATATTCCACTTTCCTCTTCAGCTGATGTGTTGGACTCAGTTTATGATAATATTCCTGTACCTTTAATATAGCATGAAAATGAGAGAGAGAGAGAGAAAATATGAACTGCTTGGATTTTCTGTTCTACGAACTATTGTACACAAAAGAGTTCTGGTTCCATGTTGACTCTGGCAACCTTTAACGTGGAGTCTGAAGGAAACTGATTTCAGCAGCCAATTGAAATTGAGCCTCTCTCTTTGAAATTAGTATGTCTGGGATTTTCTCTGTTAATCATGCTGGCATTAGTTCACTCATGCCACAATTATTATTTGAGATAGGCACTCTTTTAATAGAACACTTTGCTTTGGCTAAGCAGGTGAAAGGAGCTATACTGTACCACTCCTCTTTAATCACAACGTAATTGCATCTTGGATCCCAGTGTTCAATTTGGAACTTTTGCTAAAAGGTTCCCTTGAACAAATGGAGGTTAAAATAGCAGTATCAATACTTCTTTTTGACGGAGAGTTGGAATTCCTACAGCCGTTAGACAGAGAAATATGTGGATCTTTTAAATACTGCTTCAGGCCTTGTGTGGAAGAAAGCTTGAGCATGAAATTCTAAATGCAAATTTTTTTGCTTCAGGCTTCAGTTTTAAGTCCAATGGACTTAAATGTGCGCAAATGCCCTCTTGCATGTATGTGATCTGTGAAACTAAAACAGCACAGAATCCCACCCCACTCCATTCTGCATCCTTATCTGTGCAAAGGTAATACTGCAGGACATTTTAATGTTAGAGTTCTTTTCATAACACCAATCACTTGTTGGTGGGGTGGGGGAGATTTATTTGGAGCCCTCTCTCCCTCTCTGCCCTACAACAAAGGCCACCAGATTGATGTGGAAGGAACTGGGGTGATTGTCTTGTTCCAAACTTGGTGGAATTTGAGACTTGATTCTAAGTTGCTTTGGGTCTGTCTGTTAATTTAATGGTCCCCCCCTCAGTTCTTCAGATGGGAACAAAAGACTTGCTCTGGATCTGCTATCATCATCAGTTTCTTAAAGCACTTTTAAAAGAAAAATTATTTTAATTATAAATACCGTAATATCTTCTAGATCTAATAAAGGCATTGTAATAATCCTATGAAAATGGGGTTTTTCAGCACTGGTGTATAAAACTCTACTCAGTTTCCTATATATGAGGGTTAAATCAGTGGCATGCTAGATAGCCAATTTAATGGGGTTCATCTTATTCATTCCAGGGTTTTTTTTGCTAGGTCACATTATTAAACCTTGGTATATGAGCTGAGGAAAATGGTGCAGAGTTTAAAACATGCTGAAGTGGTCATCAAATGCTGAACAAAAGAAAGCAGATCCAGCTTTCCCCATCATTGCATCTGTTGGACTTCTGCCTGCAATGCAGCTCCTAAAGGCATAGGGCCTACGTGAAAGGATGGACAACTTTACCAATATATACTGAGTTCCCACAGCCACCAGTAGTGTGGCAAATTTGGGTTATGAGATGTGAGTTGGAAAGTGTGGTGAACAAATCACACAAACATTTTGCAATACTTCAGACTTTCTGCCAATACACACCCCTGTATGTGAATGGACCCTTGTTCTGATTAAATTTAAAAGGTTTATGTAAGGTTAGAAAAATCTACTGGAGGGCAAGACCTACAGTTCTCAAAGTACAGCTGGGGTCCTGAGGGAAAGGAAGCAGACCTGGCAAGATTAAGTAAGAATATTCCCAGATCTGCAGAGATCTGCTTACAGAAGTGTGGATGTCTACAAAGAACTCTGCTGGGATTAGAAAGCACTGGGATCTTTGTGCAAAACCACAGGCCTTTCTCTTTATTTCAGTAAATAAGATTCTTTTTAAAATTTATTTTGCTTTTCTGTTGCTCATCTTCACCCTTGCACGACTATCCTTCTAAGAGGCCACTAGCAGAAAGGGACACATCCTTGTGGGAGATAATGCTGACAAGGTCAAAATATACTTCCGTGGGAAACTCTCTTTGCCTTGGAACCATGCCCCAATCCCCATAACTGAAACTATATCTTCCACCTATCTGTCTCCTCTACCATACAAATTCCTGACACTATGCTGTTCATATGTAAGGTGAAACTTAGGTTTTTACTGTATTATCATACTGCTGTAATGTTTAAAAGCTCATAGCCATGTCCACTGTTTGTGTAGACCTTTTCTCTGGATCAAACACCTTCCCCTAGAGCAGGCATAGGCAACCTTCGGCTCTCCAGATGTTTTGGCCTACAACTCCCATGATCCCTAGCTAACAGGACCAGTGGTCAGGGATGATGGGAATTGTAGTCCAAAACATCTGGAGAGCCGAAGGTTGCCTATGCCTGCCCTAGAGGCATGGATATAGACCTTTAGAGTTTACTCTGTGCAATCTTTTGCATGTCTATTCAAAAGTAAGCCCCACTGTGTGCAATGAAACTCAGCCTGTCAGCACATTACCAGTTTAAAACAAAGCAAGATCGTTCTTTTTCTCAATTCAGAAAATTAGGTGGCTTGGGGGAAAGCACTTCAAAATGCAGCATTTCATGACATGTGTATACTATTTCCCAAACCAGCAGTGGGAGCATGCTGGGTGCAGAGTAGACAGGAGTGTGTGCTGGTCTTACTCCCAGATAAGTAAGAACAAGATTGCAAATGATCCTATACTAACAGTTCTTTTGTCAGGATGATGTTTAGTATTTTTAGCCTGTCTAGTTTGAGCCCTGGAAATATTCACATTTTTATCACTAGAATATAATCCTTAACACAGCTGGGGGGGGGGAGAATCTGCATAAGAAAAAACAGGTAATTTTCATTCTGCTGGTAAGAATAGTTCTCTTTCCCAATGCATGCACTATCAGCAGTATTTAATACAATACAGCAAAGTCTGCTTGCATTTATACACACAGACACACCACCTCAGAATAAATGTGGCATATATGCCATAGCTCCACTATGGGTGATATTTTTAAACATTTTTGGGGTGAGGGGAGGACACAAACCCAATCTTATGAATCAAAAAGTAGCACTGCGGGGGAAAGGCTGGATTTGATTGTTTCTATTTGCAGAGGTTTTTCTTTTTATCATGGGAGAGCACTGAAAAGTGATACCCCAACCCCATCCCAGTAGTAGGAAATGCTAACGTGTCCTCCCAGTCAGTTCTGCAGCGTGTACGCAGACAGCCAAAGGTGTCTCAGTAGGAGAAGGGAAATCTGCATCTCTTTTGTTTCTCACTCCACATACCGTATTTTTCGGCGTATAAGACGACTGGGCGTATAAGACAACCCCCAACTTTTCCAGTTAAAATATAGAGTTTGAGATATACTTGACCACAGATTCTCCACCCGGTGTATAAGACGACCCCTGACTTTTGAGAAGATTTTCCTGGATTAAAAACTCTTATATGCCAGAATATACTGTACTTGTACACCTGTCATCGGAATATGCCCAAGGCCCAGTGCTAAATAAGGTACGGCTCTGGAAATCTGGCTTTCTACACCTATAGCATGGATGGGGAACCTCTGGCACTCTGGATGTTGTTGGACTCCAAGTGTGAGCAGAACGGTAGAGCCAATATGGCGGGTTCTTCCACCACCATAGCTGCAGCACACTGACCTCACTGCTGCCTCTCCGTCTCCCAGTAAGCATAGTGACACAGCTGACGCAAGGCCAGGTGTGTGGCGCTACCCCTCCTGTTGAACATACATAGCAAGGTCATAGCTGGACCAGCTCTAACTTACATACTAAGGTTTCTGGACCTCAGGAACCTTCCAGTGCCTCACCTACCAGTCTTGGCAAATACATAGCGCAGCTAATTTTTAAAAAGAATGAGGGAGTAATTACGTCTTCATCTCTTTCCAACTCAAGGCCGGCCTGCATAAGGTTGTTTTCGTACTCTTCTCTGCGGACTCTCTTGTCATCTTCATGGTAATCCATGTGGGGCTCACTGTCGTGCATATTAACCTGCCCTGCTTTCCCAGGAAGCGGCTGGTCCTGTTTGAGGCTCCGAGGCCCCAGGTCATTGAAATGGATCCGCCGGGTGAGCGTTCTGCTGAAGGAGGACTTCTTGTAGTGGTAAACCAGGATATAATCCACTTTCCTTTTCCCATCTCTGAAATAAAGTCCATACTTGCAGTTGGCATCAGGATCTTGTGAGAATGAATTTAATAACTGCAATGAAAGGAAAGGAAACGTGTTCAACCATCAATTTGATTAAACATTAAAATAATCAAGTATTTCTTTTCAGCCACAGCAGAAATAGCCTGTGCTATCAGATTATGAATTTACTCAACAAAATGTTACAAGTTAAAAGGTTTGCTGGTTGATTAGTCAGTAAGTTCAGTTATCAGATATGTGTGTGTGTGTGTGTGTGTGTGTTTTCTTGTAACCTGTGCTAGTACTGCCTTTTGCAATGAACAGTGGGCAAAAATGTGTTAAATGGATTAATAAAATAAGCAACTTTTTAAATATACATTTATACCCCAGCTTTATTATGTGATGAATCCCAAGGCAGCCTACCATGTGTCTCCCTGGTGGTCACCTATCTAGGCAGTGACAAGCCCCAAGTTTGATAAGGCTATCTAAGAATCTTGGGAGCTGTACTTTGATCAGGGTGCTGGGAACTGTAGCTCTGAGAGGGGGAAACTACAGGTCACATGATCCTGAGGCTCTTAAAACAGAAAGTGCATGTGTAGCCTAAGCCTCAGCAAGATGGTAGCTTCATGTGCCTTCAGACTATATCTTGGGTGCCACTCAAGATAACTCAAGACAACCAATCTGAGGTAAATGATCAACACAAAGTGACTTGCCTCTTCAGCTTTGCACAGTGAACTGGACGTGAACTCATCCTCATGGGGCCAGATCTCAATTTACTACATCCTAACCTTCATAATCTGACCTTTCCAACTCAGAAATACTTGTGTAGATCAACTTTAATTTTATCACCAGTTTTATCCTTCAACCAGTTTGTGAGTTCTCTAACTTTTTGTGCTTTAAACCCGGCTGAGATCCTTTGCCCTTCTTCACTGAAGGCATCTGTGTTTTACTACTGACAAACGGATTAATAATATGCTCAAACATTTGTCACTTCTCTGCATCATGTGAAAAAGAGATCATTTTAACAGAGATTGAAAGGAGCCAGCTGGTCATATAGCTCAGCCAAAAAGGCCAGTGGACCACAGCCAGGGTTCAGTTTTTTTCATTCATTACTCTTTCTCATGGAAAATTAAAATGGAAATGCATTTACCAGTCCTGCCCCCTGCAACTCCATGATAACAAAATGTGGATAGTGCAATTAAAACTTGCATTGTTAAATGAATATGAAATTCCTGAAAGATGCATCTCTAGATGAAAAGGTAACATTTGGTTGTGCATCCAAGTGCATACTCCATTTAAAGCAATGTGGTACAGATAAACCACGCTTACACCCAGATGTGCATTTGGCTGTATATCTGATTTACATGTTGTCCTTTAAGAAGGCGCTGCCTCCATTGCAATCTAAAGGCTCTTTTAGGAGGAAGGAGAAATTAGGCTTGAAAGGGAATTCCTTCCATTCCACGCCATTCCAAGGGCGCTTTGATAATGCTTGACTGCTGTTCTTCCTTGCTTTGAGAACAAAAATAGATGTTATCTCATATTGTCTTGTTTTGTGCAAGGGGACATATGCAAACTCTGCTTTTGAAAAAGACACTCTGTCCAACCATAGGCCACTTCCAATGTCGTCTCTAATGGTGTGCTAACTTCTACAGCATGGTACCTCCTTGCGCCAGTAAGTAATGTTCGAAGGAAGCAATTATGTGAGGAGAATCCATTCTGTGGCTCCTTCCCCATGGCACTGCTGCTTTAGTTACAAGGATAGGAAATTATTGCACAGAAAGGAACTGTGGCATGGACTCCTCCCATCACTTTGGACAATGGCTAAAGCAATGAGGCATACAGCTTCTCCCATGCCACTAAATGGAATGTCAGCCTCAGACCCTATATCTGCCAAGGGCAGGTGTTGTTGTTGTTGTTGTTGTTGTTGTTGTTGTTGTTGTTGTTGTTGTTGTTATAATAGAGTATCATCCAAAGATCCCAGGCGGTTCACAGGATAAAAATGTTGTTGTACTGTGTACTTGAAACATTAGTGCCACACTCTTGCTAATTAAGTGCAAATCCTAAAGCAGAAGAGGCAGACCCAAGATTAAGTGCAGATGCACTGATAATTCAGTTCCAGCTGTTTTAAATAACATATAAGCCTGTTGTTTTGGTCCCTTCAAACAACCACCAGAAGACAGGCCAGTGGGGACACACCTGTTCTTTGAAAGGAGTATAGCACTTAGTGCTTCAGCCATTCCCAGGCTAAGTTAGCAGATGCTAGCTGTGCCTCAAACACAGTTTCCCAGCTGGGTAAAGTTGACACCTTAAGACCACCAGAACAGAACAAAGGAACTAGAATGCAAGATGGATTTGTATGGCTTGGGTGGTAAAGACAATATGGATGTTCCAGATCAGGATCTTCATGTATTACACCCACTTTTTCTTAATTAAACAAAGTACTCAGAATTATTCCTTTATTAGGCTGTAAGAGGAAAGAAAGTCATTGATGCTTCCAAGTTTGCATGTGTGGTCTCTCTCAAGAGACCACTTTTATATAAATTTGGCTGTAGTATAAAAAACAGATGCTTCCTTTTGAGAAAGAAAAAACATATTTTTGTGCCATTTCTCAAAGATGTCTTGGCCTCCTGATCTGCAAAGTGTTTTGTTCAAGGGCTTTTAATAAATTCTAGTCTTAGCTGAAGTGACTAAATGCTTTCATAATGTGGAGAGATGTAATTAGTTTAAGTTTTAAAACTGCGCCAGGCTGCTGAAGAAGCATGAGAACTACATGAAAGGCCAAACTAGACATTACAAGAGGCACACAGGGATGCCACCACCCTGTGTCTCTTCACTCTGTTTTCTTTGTAACGTATATTATAAATGTAATGTCCGATATGACATCACTGTGCTGATCACATGAGACTTAAAGAAGTGCAGGGGCATGGATGTGCACGCACAAGCTACCCCCCCCCCAATTTCCCATAAGGCTTCTCTCAGACCTTTACACATTGAGAGTCTGAATGTGACATCTGAGCATATCTGACTGAAGACACTTAGACAGACAATACTGGCCTAATGATGAGTGGTGAATAAATACCCAACCTTTTTATGCAGCCCATATATACAGCATGGATTTAACCAATAAGTTGACACTATTCATAGTTTCATTTTCAAATGGTGCATTTTCACGAAGCCCTCCTAGTCGCTAGAACCTAATGCCCCTTTCAGTGGCAGTATCTGAAATTCGAAGCCCTGTCTTGGGTGCCATAGTTCAAATCTTGACAAATTTCTGCTCCCAACCACCCATATCTACAGATGATTTGAATCATCTTTTAAATGTCTTTAAATAGTTGTTTTTAGCTTTTTTAAAAACAATAATTTTAATGTTTTATTGTATGTTTTTGTAAACTGCTTCGAGGTTTTCTTATACACACGTGGTATATAAATTTTGTTAAGTAAGAATAAACAAATATGTAGCATTTTCCAAGTTGAGAGATGATGTCTCTGACTTCTGCTTGTATATATACAGCTCTACAACCCTCTTTGCACACTGTGTGCTCATTCAATGGAGTCATCCTATAAGTCTTCCCAGTGTTTATACTTGTGCTTGGGAAGAAACAAACATTCACCTTCTTGCTCTGACATAGGCACACTGAGCCACTCCCAGATTCTTGCCCTGTATCCAACTAACTCACAAGTAGACACAGGAATAAATTCTTTCCACTGTAGAGTTTTCATCGTGTGAAAGAATTAATAATAAAAAAACTAACTGCAATATGGCATACACCCCTAAGATTGTTTCCATGATAGTCCCAAGCCATTATGCCTCTGCAGGTCTAGTTGCCTGCTGCATTGAATTTTATAAGCAGCCCATTTTTGAAACTGTGCCCATCTAAAGAAGTTCCAAAGGTGAAAGATTTGAATAAACCTGAAGGAGATAAATACCAATAAATCTGTATTCAGTAACTGATCCCATTTATACACATAATTACCACCATGTGATTTTGAATAAAAAGTCGTCTTCTTCTTCTTTTTCTTCTTCTTCTACTATTTGTACCCCACCCATCTGACTGGGTTGCCCCAGCCACTGTTGGCAGCTTCCAGCAGATTTAAAAATATAATAAAACATCAAACATTAAAAACTTCCTCATGCAGGACTGCCTTTAGATGTCTTCTAAAACTTGTATAGTTATTTATCTCCCTGACATCTGATGGGAGGGCGTGGTGAATATTTTCTCACCACAATCTGAAAAGCCATACCTCAAAAGGCAACTCAGTATTTATTAACCTGTTGCCTAATGGAGAAATAATGTTCTGCTTGTAGGACATTGCTCGAGAACAATGACAGAGTTCTAGTTATCCCTTCATTCTAAGTTTTTTCACTTGCTTACTAGTGCCAAGAAATAATCAACACTGTTTGTGGTCATTGCAATTCTTTTACATACATTTGCAACACAATCCTGTGCATGTCTACTGAGAAGGAAGTAACACTGAGTTCAATAAGGAAAGTGGGTAAAAAAGACTGCAGCCTTCACTCTATACTTCACTGTCTATACTTTTTGAATTTAATTCCCCTTTACAAAAGAACATGACATAATACATGTATTAGCTTTTAAGATGCTGCAAGTGTCTTGTTTTTGTAACAGAAGGCTCACATGGCTCCCTTCCTGGACATCGGTCATACACTTGGGATCCTATTAGTTTAGAGTTTTCACTTTTTTATGGCTGCATAATATGCAAATGCCAACAGGTAAATTTCCCCCCTCCCTCATCACAGCATTTCTATGCCAAGGAAAGTTTTGCCCTCTGCAAAAGGCATGAAATGTGATATTAAAGGGACAGAGGCTAATCGTTTGTGTGTGATAATATCGTTAACATTTTAATCTCAAAGCATATTTGGGAATAGCTGCCTTGAGGGTCATTTTGATGGTAATATAAATTATTTTAATAAAATAAAGATGTACTATTTCAACAATTTCTTCGTATAGTATTGCAAAGGGCAGCTGAAGGCAGCACAAAAACTTCCCACAAAATTTACATTCAGCAATGCATGTAGGAGCCTGTTTGTGTGTGTGTGGTTCTGCTATCTGGACTGAAATACCTGCTTAAAAATGCACTGATTAAAACGAAACCTTCTCATTTAAGCCCTCATTAGGCAGTGATGCTTTTTAGCGTCAGACACCTGAAACAGTCTTACTTTTGGAAGGAATACTGCACAGTCACAACCCTGGGGTTATAAGGGGCAAAAGGACAGAGATCACAGACAGGATTATGTTGTTAGCAGCTAGATATGTCAACAAATAGGTGAGAAGATGCCTCCTCCACTCACCGTACTCTCGGTGCGAACATATCCTATATCTTCAATAGCTCTGATGTTGATAATGTGGATCCCTTTCTCGTCAGCAGGTAGCGTGGAGTATTTCTCATTCACCCTCATTGTTCTTTCATTAGGAGAGTCTCTGAAATCTTCTGGCAGAAACTCCACCCCATGAAATGAACCATCAGTGTCTAGAGGAAAGAGAAACAGGTTGTTTTAAAGCCTTTCATCACTTCTCATCCACAGTCTCTCTCTCTCTCTCTCTCTCTCTCTCTCTCCACCATCCAGCTGGAACTTGTCTTGTTCCAGTCCGCATCTGCCCCTGTCTTTTGTCTCTCTTCCCACCCCTTTGTGGGAAGAGAGACAAAAAAGTACCTCCCCTGCCAGCTTTGCCTTATGCTCTCCCCTGGCTCTACTCAGAGCACTTCTGAGCTTCCTCCAGGTTTCTTCTTGACACCGGCTTCCCTAATCAGCAGCACCGTAGAAAGGATTCTGTGTTTCAGGATATAGGCACCACCAACGAACTATTCCAATCTGTAGTGGCAGCTGAGAGAACTGGATTTTTAACTGATTGTTTTTAGCAACAGCCATTGCAAATTAATTGGGTTCAAATAAATAAATAAATAAATAAATAAATAGCATAAGCATTTAAAACAAACAAACGCCAGAGTAAGACACACCCACAAAACACATAGCATGCTGACCTATTAGCATTACCATTATTTACGTGAATTCTAAATATATGTAATGGAAACAGAATCCTCACAACCAAACATGTTGAAACAAAATAAAAATTAAAAAATCCTTCCAGTAGCACCCTAGAGACCAACATGTTGGCACTGTTGTGTGTTGAGGTCCCCAACCACCCTCCAGTAAAATAACTCACACCAGAAACATTAATTTTGGTTTGGGTTTTTGGCATAAATTTTGGCCACAACTTTATTAAAATACAAGATATGTGAGTGGTTGTGTAGGCATTGGTTTAGACTATCTGACCCACTGGGGTCAGAACTGACGACCGTCAGCAAGGGAAAGCATTTTTGGGGAGAGAATAGGAGCTGGGGGATCAGACACTACGACTCTCCCCAAATGCTCCCAGGGGCTCTTGCGTGGCCCTGGGCCCCGACCGGGGGATACGGACAAAAGCATTGCGAGCCCCTGGATTCCTTTAACGGAATTCCCACGCAGCAGCAGCAGCATTGGAGGGGCAGACACAGCCAATCTTTACCCCTCCAGCAACGAACACGAAACCAATGCCTAACCGCCAACCTTACAAGTTGTGACTAGTTGCTACGCAGTAGGCGAAAACCAGAAGGCACCAGCCAATCAGCCAACTGGAAAAATTCCTACCAGGCCCCTGCACCAACGGCAGACGACCCCATGACAGGCATAGCAAGGTCAACGCAGAGGCCTAAAACGAGGGAGGGGAGGGCGGGCGATCCGTTGCAAGCAGCAAAGAGAAATAATATGGGGCGTGCCAAGGATTTAAATCCTCTAACTGACTAACAACCAAAATTGCAACATTAATTTCTCCCCAACAACAAGAAATGCCCCAATCAGAACAGCGACTAACTCAGAACCAACCCACACTGGAAGGGTGGATTTTCTGGCCCCCACCGCAACCCGTGCTCTCTATGAGGGAGAACATGCACTGTCAATTTGACGAAACTGACCACTTTAGGTGAAAGTCCCCTCCCCTCAAAAGATTTAGCTCACTCACCTAGCCTGTAAACAGGTGGTTAGAGTTGTCAAAACTTGTCCAACTTTTTGTTTGTGTGTCATTCCACTCCAGCAAGGGGCCCTGAATGCCCTGCCCTGGGTGATGGATGCACATTCCTTAAAAGCACATCCGATATCCTTTCGCATGTGTGGACTACTGCATGCTGATCCATTTGCTGGATCATAGGAAGTAGGCAGTAGCTTTCAAAGATACCTCAGTACTCAGTAAAGCTAAATATGCCTTGTAACACCGTCCTGTACATTTCTACTCTGAATTGAATGGGATTCACAGGTAAGTGCCTCAATTTTAAAGTACCTGGAAATTCTGTATCAGCTTCAGCTGAAAATTCATGCTAAAGGAGTCATTCTGACATTACAAAAGACTTCAGTCCTTTCTGCAGAAAAATGTTAATACATGGATTGGCTCCCCTATTAATAAAGAACTGACTTGTACAAAATTCCTTACAAGCCAAAACCAAATCCCTAAAATGTGGGGAGATAGATTTATATATTGAAAACTTCAAATGAAGTGTTCCCAACTAACTGCATTTTGGGAATTTGTCTAAGCCCAGTTTGGGGAAGTTTGGGAATTGTCTGGAACTCTGTTCAGATGAGTCAGTTCTATTGTAGAATCCCAAACAACTGTCCATCTGCCGGTGTGTACACCTGAGCCCATAGTGCCATCACCTTTGGCAATACATGACGTAAGGCAGAACAAATATAGCAGCATAATAGGCAGGGAACCATGAATTCTCTTTGTTATGGATAGTAGAAGAGATGTGAAATGTAAATATCTCTCATAATACAATACTGTATTAAGCAGAAGCACCACTTCAAGTGAGTTTAATATGAGGAGAGTGCCCACAAACAGTAGGTGAATGCAAATCCCAAGATTTCTATAAGCAGTGTCTTATATAGTTACTGGCCTCATATGGAAGACTGAAGTGAAGCACTTTCATTCCTGCTCTCTTTGTTTCCTAGGTCCACTGTGTTTTGAGAATACAAAATGCAAAGTACCACTGTAAATGTCCTTATGCCCTTCTGTTTCTCTGGTCTTTGTTTTATCAGAATCAGAAATGCAGGCAGGATAAGATCAATAAGTAAACCACCCAACCTTTGTTCACCTTACCTAAGATTTTCCTCCTAAGGCAGGAGTTCCAATTTGTGACATTAACTTTTCCATTAAAGAATGAGAGGATTTTAGAATCAAAAAATGTATTTTAAAACAACAACTACTAGGGGTAGATGGTTCCACCCTACCAATCCTGTGGTCCACCCACGTGATCTGACCACCTAAGATTCCTTCTGGCTCAGGGTGAACTTTTCAAGACTACTAATTGATGCTTTTGAATTCTGGTGCTGGAGGAGACTCTTGAGAGTCCCATGGACTGCAAGAAGATCAAACGTATCCATTCTGAAGGAAATCAGCCCCGAGTGCTCACTGGAAGGACAGATTCTGAAGCTGAGGCTCCAATACTTTGGCCACCTCATGAGAAGAGAAGACTCCCTGGAAAAGACCCTGATAGAGGGCACAAGGAGAAGGGGACGACAGAGGACCAGATGGTTGGACAGTGTTCTCGAAGCTACCAACATGAGTCTGACCAAACTGCTGGAGGCAGTGGAAGACAGGAGTGCCTGACGTGCTCTGGTCCATGGGGTCACGAAGAGTCAGACACAACTTCTAATAATCCTGATAAACAAATCTCCCTTCAGCTGTTATGACTGTGAGCATGGAGGTTGCTTTTAAGGATACCTCATCTAACAAGGAAGGTTGATTATATTTTTTCAGCATCCAACAGAACACCTCTTAGACGGTACAGTCCTGAATGATATGTACAGAATGAGATAGTCTAATGAGGGTGGTGTCTGAAAAGATCCCAGTCCAGATTAGACATGCATAACTTGCCTCTCAAATGTCTTTCCCTCCATGAAACACAAGTTATGGATGACTGCCAGCCAAATCCAATTATTTAATAACATTAACTGAGTTTCACTATGATTAAAGAAGAAGGGGCATTTCCTGGTCCTTGTGTCTTTAGTGAGAACTTCCATTAAGGATTCCAGTTCCAGTGAATAAATGATCACTATTAATAACTCTCCCTTCCAAAAAGCTGTCTTTTATGCCAGTGCGGCAGTGGGAGGAGAGGTAAGCAGAAGGAGAAAAGTTAAGAAAATCTACAGTGATACTGTGTCTCCCTGACAGATCATATATTCTGAGTTTTGTCCATGAAAGGATAAAATGGAACACAAATTTGGCCAAGCTGGACGCCTATGTTCAGTCATAGGAAATGGACTCATAATAAGAGACTTTTAACTATTTCTTCAAGGATTGCACATAGGAACACAGTGAAAATAGGAAACTTTTATACTGAACTATTGATCCATCTAGCTGCAGGCGAGGAGAGTGCTGATACACTCCAGTACTTCTTGCAGGCTTCCCACATGCACCTGGTTGGCCAGTGTGAGAATAGGATGCTGGACCAGATGAGCCACTGGCATGATCAAGCAGGGCCCTTCTTGTGTTCTTAGTAGTCTGAAACACCTGGAGGACACCAGCTTGGACACCAGCTTGGACTGGTAGTAGCTCTCCAAGGTTTTAAACTAGAGCCTTCCCTAGTCCTAGCTGGAGATGCTGGGGATTGAACCTGAGGGCTTTCAGATGCAAAACCTGCGCTCAACCGTTGAACTAAGGTCCTACATTATAATCCTTTAACATGTCTGTCCTGAGAGAATTAGTACTGGTGGTTCAAGAGTGGCATGGCATGCCCAGTGGAAGAAGACAGCAAGTCACCTACATTTGGATTGTGAAAAAGAAAAGCTTAACTGACACAAAGAGAAACTGGCAAAGCATCAGATATCATCTTAGATGATTAATTTTTCCTATCCTTTTCCTGTGGTGGTATACCAAGCACTGACTAATATAATAAAAAGGTCCTTCATTTATTTTTCTTTTTTTATTTATACCCCGCCCATCTAGCTGGGTTTCTTAAGAGTCATAATCTGAAAAGATCTGAACTTCATTTCTGCTTGTATAGAACATATGGGGGAAAGTCTGAAAATACAATGGCAAGGTTCCATTCCTGGCAACTGTACTATCCCCCACTATAAGTCACTTCCTGAGGGGTGGTGTTTTTGTTTTTGTCCCACTTTTGTTGCACTATAGTGTGACAGTATCCATCTAGATGGCAATAATGTAGTAATATTGAAGAAGTATTGGAGAACAATAAATGAAGTTCTCCAATGATTTATAGACAGTATGTCCAGTATAACTACATCACTAATGCACCATTATAGGGACAATAATGTGTTGCAGATCACACCCACAAAAAAAACACCACCAGTCTGGAAGGATCCTTAGTTACCTCCTGGAATGTTTCTTGGAATATGAAGCACATATGTTGCTAATATGGGTCAAGTCCATGACCAACGACATTCAAAAGCTCCCTCACATAAGGATCCCTTCCATTTATATGGACTGTCAGGCTTGTCAACAGCCACTCACCTGGTCACCTGTGGGAGAGTAAGAATAATGTCTAGGTGACATCATGACCAGATGACCAAGAAAGGTGCAACTGGGAAAGGGCTGTCTCTGTTTTCCTTCCAGGCTGTTGCTGTGTGGTAGCCAGGCAAGTTAGAAAACTTCTTTCTTTCTTTCTTTCTTTCTTTCTTTCTTTCTTTCTTTCTTTTGGGGTCTAGTAACATTTGTGGATTTCATTGCAAGGATATGTGATGCCTCTACTGTCACGTCCTGAGAGTCTGATGCAGAAGAATGGTTTGCAGGTGGGACCTGCTCCCATGTTGGCAGGTGCGTACACAATCAGAGCTGCCTGTGATGCACATAGGATAGGTGTATAGCACAGTGAAGATAGCATGAGCTGGTTGTGCCTTGGTTACATATTAATTCAGTGACTACAAATCCATGGTTATACAGGAACAGGCTAATGCTGTGTTAACAAATGGACCACGGAATACAACAGAAGTAACTGTAAATGACAGTATGTAAAATACCCCTGTTTTCTGTTCTCCTGCCTTTTTAAGGAATTGGGGTTCCCTAGTTATATCTTAAATCTAGCCATAACCTGCCCAAGGGCACATTTTTTATATATGCTAAGCAGACTGTGGGAAAGAATGATGTTTGTGTGATGGCAAGCTCAATCAGGCAATGGATATTTGCAAGAAAATAATCAGTCATTACCTTTAAACCTAACTGAGATCTGATACCAAGATATAAGCACAGCTAGTTTATTCTAACCAACGCCTAATACTCAAATTCAAATACTGAATCTGCTTGAAAGGGTGGTTTTGTTTTTGTTTTTCATGACCACTGCTTGGTTCAATTAGTATATAATATTCTGTTGGAAGCCGCCCAGAGTGGCTGGGGAAACCCAGCCAGATGGGCGGGGTATAAATAATAAATTATTATTATTATTATTATTATTATTATTATTATTATTATTATTATTTGTTGTTGTTGTTATAGCAACTAGCATTCCTAGGTTTAGTTGCTGCATTCAAAAAATATCCATATGGCTGAAAACTACAGCTGCTGTTGCTAACAATTTTCTTACATTTCCAGTGGTACAGTTAGTAATTTTAAGACTGAAGAGTCTTACAGGGAGGGGAGCTGTTTAGGTTGTGATGTGTATTACTTTAAAATGCCTCTCCCCAATATAGTAGCATTACTTCACAATGAAATCAGGCCCTCTGTGTTTGGTGGGGCCTTCTTTGCTCAATCCACTGAGGTCCTGGACCAAAGACCTGCTCTGCTGGAACCACATTCTATTTCAAAATATCCCCAACCACTTCTGCCTTCTCAGTAGCTGTCACTGCCTCCCTTCCTCTTGCTGCTCCTTGGGAACTCTTCATATTCCCACTTCACTCACTCACAAGTCTCCTGCTTGTCTGTTACTTCTTCCTTTCCACTCTTATCCACAAGGCCCAGAAAAACCTGCTTTCCTCAGCCTCCCCCACCCCACAAGTTCTCACCATCTCTATTCTAGGTCGGCTTTCTCCACTCCATTTAGCCAACCTTGAACTCAAAAAGAGCAAGAAGGATATTACCTGTAGTCTCAAACCACAGCTGGGTGGGTCCTATATTCAGACATTTTATAAAGAAGCTACTTTACATGGGAGGCCATTGGCTTACGTAGCTAAGCATGGCTTTCTCTGGTTGGCAGCAAATCTCCAGCACTTTCTCAGTTTTGCTACCTGAAATGCTGTTGTAACAGGAAGAGGGTAGGGATTAGGTCCGGAAGCCCTTCCATGAAATACATGTTGCAAAATCAGCCTTCATTTTAATGTACTCTGGACACATATGGCATTCACACTAAATTCAGAGACAAGGAAGCACACAGAGCAAGCATGCACGCCTTGTAACCAGATCAAAAACAATACTCCAGACAGAGTCAGTCTGCTGTATGTAAACAATTTCAGAACAGACCACTAACAGAAACCTTTGCTCACATTATGGCTATAGAGAAAGCTGGCTTCTCCTATCTAAGCAGCATTTGTTCTCACTGTAAAGATTCTGCTTTAAAAAAAAAAAGATGCCTGAACAAAGTATTGAAAAGGACATTCACCTTTGAAAATGGAGTTGTTTTCAACATGCCCTGAGCTTCCTCCTGAAAAGCTTGCTAGTACAATGTTAAATCCAAGAAAAGCAGCATTCTTGTGTTTAGGGGATAGAAGCATGAGGTCTACAATAGTTTTCAGTTTTAAAATTCCACACCAATGTTCATACAGAAAATGAATTCACGGCTGTGTGATTTCCCTCACTCTCAAATCCTTCTGAATAAAAGCTGAGTTGTCATTTCTGTAACAAATATACCTCCCTGCCAAGCAGTTTATAAGTCCACAAACTCCCTGAAAGGAATGTCAAGATAATCCTACCTGCGCATTTCAATTTTCTTTTAACTAATGATAAACTAATTGTTGTGAAACTCTTTCCTTTGAAATTAAATATGACTGTGTTGGACTTCCTGGCTGGTTTTCCACACACACCTATTTTTATCTGCCTTGAGGGTCATACTAGATCATACTAGATCCCACTGTTGCTATGGATGACAAGACACCATCAATGGTGCATCCATCAATCTGGATGGGATATGCATCTGTGAGTGCAGATGTTGTTACACAAAAATTACATTGTTAAGTGGCATGTACACGGTTGAAATTAATTTTTATTTATATGCCAGTCTGCTTCTAACAGTACAACATTTCATGCTAGATATCTTTCACTTGATATGTCCAAGTGGCTAAGATGAAATCTAAAATTCAGTTCCATGGCTAAGGCCCCATCTGCACTATACAATTAAAGCATCACCATACCACTTTAAACAGGCATTGCTTCCCACGAAGAATCTTGGGAACTGTTGTTTGTGAAGAGTACTGAGAGTTGGTAGGATATCTCCATTCCTTTCACACAGCTACAATTCCCAGAGTTCCCTGATAAAATGTTTGTTCCAATTTAGCATTAAAGAGTGAGTTTTCCCTGGGGAAGGCATGGGACAAGGGGGAAACCACTTGGAACCATGCCTCAAAAGCATGAGTCAAGTGGAAAACCACTTGGGCCTGTGCTTTCGTGGCATGGCACAAGTGGAAGTGCAGACAAGACCAATATTGCTGAATGGACCAATGGTCTGATTCAAGGCAGCTTCCTGTGTTCTTAGGGCAAAGAGTGTGGTAGAGGCCTGTCCTCACTATTCCCAGTACAGTGGTACCTCGGGTTAAGTACTTAATTCGTTCCGGAGGTCCGTTCTTATCCTGAAGCGTAGTTAACCTGAAGCACCACTTTAGCTAATGGGACCTCCTGCTGCCGCTGCGCTGCCAAAGCACGATTTCTGTTCTTAAGCGGAGTTCTTAACCTGAAGCGTACTTAACCCGAGGTACCACTGTATTCCTCACTCTGCTGAAGTACTTGGAAGTTATGTCACAGACTGTCAACTTTGCCTCTCTGTACCCACAACTTTAGGAAGACAAACACCTAAGACATTTTGAGTCACTGCAGGTCTTGTGCTAGTTCATATAGACAACTACTTTATACAATGCATTGTTTTCTTACTGCTGTTTTTGGAAATGCAAAATAGCCCTCGGATCATTTCCTGCTATAGCAATACTGTACCTACATTTTTCATCTCCCTGCTCCCCAGCTGTTGTTTGTTTGGATAATGCTGAAAATGTGTGTGCTAGTCTGAAAACAGCACAGCAGCACTAAACGTCTGCTATGAGCAAAGTTTATCCTCTGGCATAGAAGGTGGCTGAACAGCAGGTGGTTTCTTCTTACATCTCCACTATTTGGACTTTGCCCTGTGACAGGCTGTAGGTGCTAGATTTTTTCTTCCCACCCCCCTCCCCGCGCGACAACTTTGTTGCCATCAGGACAGAAAATGGATTCAGTTACAGACGTTTGGGGGATTGAGTTGCCCTAGAGCAAATAGTAAAAACTGACACTTGCTGAAGGGGATTAATGATTTAAGGAAATTATTTTTCATGCACATGCTTGCCTTCTAGCTTTAGCTGATGTGACATTGGCACCATTACTGCCTACACAGTGAAATCAGGAAACCTACAGTTCTCCCTGTCTCCAATGAAAACTTAAGCAGTATGGGTGGGCAGCAGCTGTTTGTAACGTATCATGACTCAAAGGTATGAGGATAAACAGTAGGCCCAGGTACACCTGACAGACTGTCCTTTCCTTCTGTTTCAGATACCCATGCCATCCTGCCAACAGATTCTACTGCCAATATTGTGTGTGTGTGTGTGTGTATTCTGAGTCCCAATTCATTGACGCGCGTGTGTGTGCGTGTGTGTAACTTCCATTGAACTCTAAGTGTTTTTGACTTATCGGGACGGTCCACTTACAGCACAATTGTAACCATGTCTACTCAGATGTATGTCCCACTGAATTCAATGGGGCTTACTTCCAGGTGAGTGGGATTAGGACAGCAGCCTTACCCAGCAAACAGTTTATCCCATTCAAGTGGCAATGGGTATAAACACATATCATGCATCTAAAATAATCTGATGAAAGAACTTTGTGTTTACATTTGTATGAACCTAAGCCAAATTTAAGCAATTCTCAGGAAAGAGAGGAAGGAAAGAAGGAAGGAAGGAAGGAAGGAAGGAAGGAAGGATGGAAGGAAGGATCCTCACATTACATTATTTAATTTGAATCAAAGGGCACTTAAACCTCCTCCATTACCACAAAAAGCAACTGATGGTCAGACGACTTTATATTCAAGTCTGTAGGTCTCCCATCTGCTCAAAGGAATAAATTTTCAGTGCCTGAAGCAATTTTATTTGTGATATGATGCAGATAAAAATAAGTCTGTTGAAGACCCACAGCAATCAATCCAACTAAAGCAGCATTCCTGTAGGAGTTACTTGAGAGTAAGTCCCAAACAATTCAGTGAGACTTACTTCAGAATAGGCATGCATAGGACTGAGCTGCATGCCTGGTCTCATAATAACACTTAAAGCTCAACAGGAATCAGTGGGTTCCAATTAAATGTGGCAGAGGCAGAGTGTTAAAGCACATAGCTCAACCAAGGCATTCTTTTTAAATAAAGGGACAAGTACAGAGATGTTCTTGATTGTTGCTCCATTATGTGGAATGTCCTTGCACTGAGGATTCAAAAAGGACGGGCCAGATCATCTTTTGAAAACACTGTGGGGCCTTTTTACATGGGCTTGCTTCCAGAAGCTGCAGCTAAACCAACTGGAGAACTGGTGTTTAGCAGAGACTGTGATCTATTTTTGATATTTTGTATATTGTACTTTCACCCACCCCAAGCATTTGGAATGAGGAGGATAAGATAGTTGGATTAATGAATAAATAAAATTTTCCTGTGCCTAAAATAACCTCCCTTGTTTTGCATGCCACATGAACACATTTCCTCATTCAGATTTCTCACTGAACTCCAGTTCTTCCCTGGGTTACAATCAGTGCTAGCTACTGTACGGAAAATGAACTTTCTTGTTTTCATTAGTAATTCTCTAATTTCATTATTATTGCTTCCTGTATTGCAGTAATGCCTACAGGGAGCAGGAGGAGTAGTCAGTGTTGAACCATCCTTTGCTTTCTTTAAAATGTATTTCAAAATGCTAGGGTATCATGGGCTCCAAAAGCCAGTTTCATCAAAAGCAGAAACATGCCAAATGAGTTAACGGCCAGCCCCTTTTCTATTAGGGGAGACTCCCACGCTCCTTTGAAATAGTTTGGTGTTGTAACACTGACATCCTAAATGTTTAAATCACCAGTTCTTTTGAAAAATTGTTCTACTGTGGACCAGTATCCTGCTTTGCTTGTGCTTTGCTTTGCTGACCACAGCATTTTGGGACATTACGGCTTTTACAGGCAAAGCCTCTGGAAAGACTTAAAATTGAAACTCAGCTTATTCTGCACTCAAGCGTAGCTATACTGCTTACTCCATCCAGATGAATGACTCTTTATGGGGAGTTTCCGACTATGATAATGACCAGATTGGCTCCTTTCCTTATGCATATTGCTGCATCCAAGTCATTTATTATAT
This sequence comes from Lacerta agilis, assembly GCF_009819535.1. Taxonomy (NCBI): domain Eukaryota; kingdom Metazoa; phylum Chordata; class Lepidosauria; order Squamata; family Lacertidae; genus Lacerta; species Lacerta agilis. The sequence goes on from NC_046312.1 coordinate 56,526,179, forward strand.
TATCCCTGCTTAACAGGATGGCATATAACTTGTTGGCCCAATAAAAATTCTGGTGACTTGTCTAAGAATCCAAATGTTAGTATTGCAATAAACAGAGGGAAATCATGCCTCTGTTTATAAAGTATATAAGTTGTATGATATCAGTATAGGTATCATTCATTTTTCATTTAATAACTCCTGGTATCTTTGGGTGAAGCCACGCTTTATGGGTAAATCCACAATTCTTTTTCTGCATATTTATTCTTCTGCTTTTAACTTTTAAAGTTGTTTGTTTGCTCTATAATTATGAGACATAAATTGTAGGGAGTACAGAAAATACTCCAACCAACAATAATTACCAAATTACATAGTTACATCAAGAAATTAAAAAGTATAGAGGCCCTTTGCTAGATGATCTTGAAGACATACATATCAATATTCAAAAATGAAAACTAGCTTGATACAAAATCTCTTCTACTTTTTCTTATCTTCTTTGAATTGCGCTAGATGCATGAGTTTTACTATGTGCAACGTACACCAAACCCCATTCAACCAACCCTTTGACTGTTGGCCTTGTTTCTCCCCACCCACCCCCAGTTTATAATGAGACCTGTGTTCTTTAGTAAAAGGCGAAAGATTTATACGATCTGAAGAGAAACCAGAGTGTTCTTGCTGTAACAATTGATCCTAACCCACCAGTGGTGATGCCTTTGGATGGTTTAGGATAGAGTGTAATCACCTCTCTACTGGCCTCCATTGGTGGAGTTACCCTGGTGAGGGTAGCTCCACTGTGTCAGAGACCACAGTTCCAGTCAGGGCAGTGGACTATCACAGCAGTATTCTAGCCAGTGGAAAGCCACAAAATGCAACATTTCGAGATAGGGCAGGAGCAAGGATGGCTTTGGACCTCCTGGATACAAAGCCCGATTTATCCCCCGAGTGTTCAGTTACATGTGCCAAGAGAACCCCCAGAATATTGTGATGGGGGGGGGGAGAGAAGCGGGGATTACCGGTAATCCATCTGGCTAGCTGAAATGCTTGTGCTGATGGAATGATCAGAAGAGTGTGGCCTTGATTTCTCCACGAATATTTCCGGTGTGGTAAAATGTATTTAAAAAATGAGAAAGCCGGTGTAAGGCCCCACAGAGGCAAAAATGCTGGAGAATCAAGATCCTTCTGCAATGCAAACTTTACATTCTCTATCAAGAGAATCTGTCAGTACAGAACAGAAATAGAGGATATATTGAAGGAAGCAAATGTGGTGCTCTCCTGACGTTGTTGAACTCCAACTACCATCAGTCCCAGCCAGTATGACCAATAGTGAAGGATTCTGGGAGCTGTAGTTCAACAATACCTGGAGGGCACCATGGGCTAGATGAGTTAATCTTTCCCCAAGAGCCACCGCTGGCTTCTTTTCCTTTTTCCAAATATCAAATATAACTTTTTAGTCCTGTATTTCTATTCCTGGGGACCTTGAATAGTGCTACATAGACTCCTCAGCACCAAGCCATTCGCAGAAGCAAAGCCTGTGAGTATTCTTTGAACTTGACTCTTTAACCCAAATTTATACTCTGTGTGGTAGCCACATAGACTCTTAGCAGTCCTTAAGCACGAACATCCAGAAAAAAAACAAGGGTTGTGGAGCTCCCTCATGTCCCAACTCTAAGCCACGGTTATCAAAGGCTGGTACCAAAGGACCTTCACCAGACCCCTGAAGTTGAGACTATTCCATTTTGGGCATTGCTTTCTCCCCACTTTGCCTATCACCTGTCTTTCCTAGTTTGCTTTTGGGGCAATGCTTTTGTCATCTGGTGACAGTTCTGCTAATTCTGGTCCTCCTTGCCTAGAGTTTAATTTGCATTTCACTTTAATTCTAATTACTTGTCTATTCTACTCAGTCTATAGCTGCACTTCTGTGTGGTGTGTCTAATAAACTTGCCATTATTCCTGATCTCTCCCCCCACCACTAAGAAAACTATTTTCTTGCTTTAATAGGAACATGATAATGTTCTTTTCAAAGAGTTAGTCTGATGTTCTTTTTTATACATCCACCTTGACCTTGGTTGTGGTTATGGAGTTCCTTTTTGGTTTTCTCATCACCTTGTCATTTTTAAATATTCTCATTTTCTTCTTTTCACTCCCCCCCCCTTTTTACAGTTGATGCCATTTGTCTTGATTAATTGCTCTAATTGCTTAATCAATCTTGATTAATTGATCTAATTAATTGCTTGATTTAAGCTTGCAGCCCATTTTCACTACAATGAGTCTGGGGGATGGAACAGCAAGATCGCTGTGTGAGTGAAGGATTTGTGATGGAATCTGAAGAGACTCCTGGCCTTAAGGAATACAATAGATAAGGGCTACAGTTATATACAAGCATCAAAGAAAGTGCCCCCCCCTCCAACTAGCATACAAGAGTATAATGCACATTCTAGGGTATAGAATACGACCCGCAGTTATGTAGTACACAGTGCTCCTAATTTGTTCAGCAGCAGTTACTTTCCTTAAGGTCAGAGAACTGAACACAATCCAGCTGTCCTCTTCCTTCCCTGATACAACCAGATACTTTCCTCGGAGCTACAGTATTCAAATGCAACTCTCCTCACAAACCCAAGATTTTCTTTGTTTTAAACATGATAAAGTAACCATAAAAGAAAAAAGAAGAAAAAGAAGAAGAAAAAGAAAACAAAATTAAACAATCTCTGTTAAGATAAACTACTGAGAAGGCAGTAAGGAGGCCTGCCTCTTGTCAAACGTTATTAGGGAACAAATGTGACAGATTTGTCTGCAAAGAGACATCACTTGTACATAGGGCATACTTAAGGCCTGTCAGTGATTTCCCTCTGTTGATAGGTCTGCTTATCCTTAACGTACACATCCTTTTATATTCGCATGAAGCCCATGCATTGTCCAGGGAACAGATTTATTTGCTGAAGGAAAGAACATTGCTTTCCACCACCTAATTTTGAGCCCCTCGAGATTACAGCCTTTGTTTACCTGGATTACAAAAGAGGAAAGTCTTAGGCTAAAACCCAGGTTCTTTGAATTCTTCTTCCTTCTGCATAATGACTAAAGTCAACAAGGGCAGGCAAACGCAAACAAAAACGGAATTGTTTCATCCAAAAGTCACATTCTGACTGACTGATATTTCTAAAGCAAGTATCCTTAAAGTACACAAGGAACAATGGTGATCAGCAGGTTGTACACATGCGGTAAAAGAGGGAACCATGTAATACAGATGGCTGAATGCTAAAGAAATAAAAGTGTCTTCCAACACAAACACCAAGAGTTGTATCATATTCAACGCTCAGTTCCCTCAACCCTCTGGAGCAGATTTGGGGAGGGTACAAGGTGTGCCAGGTGAGGAGATGGGGGGAAAGTTCCATTGGAGAAACATAAATCCTTGTTCTATCAGAACAGGTGCAATGCATACTGCCCTCACTTTGCAAGGGAAAAACCTAAGCTATCTTCAGGATTTGCATGTAAGGTCTTATAGAGCAGTGAAACAAACTATACAAGCTTCTTTATCCTTTCAATCCACTGGATCAGCTTGCATTGTCTAAGAACTGTCATGTAGTCAGAGTGAATTTGTTCTCCTGAAACCTTATGCCCTCCAGATGTTTTGGACTACAACTCCCATCACTCCTTGGCTATGCTGCTTGGAGCTGATGGAAGTTGTAGTTCAAAACATCCAGAGGATCAGAGGTGGGAGAAGGGTAGGACTCAAACCAGTGAGTTTGAATAGATGCTGGTAACTTTAAATGAATTGTATAAGTGGGTACGCAAAGCTTCTACCACAATGCAATTCGACCCATAGAGGCATGTGAAATGTGACATTGCAGGATGAAAAGTGTTGAAGATTAGTGTTATGTACTGAGCTGAATCCTAGAACAATAGGATCCAGAATGCAGCAGTCTGATTGGTCCTAGAACAATAGGATCCAGAATGCAGCAGTCTGATTGGTCCGCAGGAGCTACCCAATCCAGCTCCAGGTGGAAGTGAATCAGCGACCTGATTGGCCTACAGGAGTAGCCCAGAATTAGCCAATCACCCGAGGCCCATTGTGTAAATAATGTATATATAGCAGATGTTTTGGGGAAAGATCCATTCATTGCTACTATGAGCTGAATAAAGAGCATGAAATTCACACTTAACTCTGAGTATATTTCAATAAGCAAATGCATAGTGTGAAAGGAAGAGGGTGGGGACTGTGCTGTTATATGGAATGTATTCACTTTTGCACATCAATTTTGTTATTTGTCAATTAAAAAGCATTATTTGATTGCTCCCATCAACTTTTTGGGGGGAAAGATTTGGGTACTTTGAAGAACCCAGCAAGTCCCAACCATTGCCAACTAGTTTTAATTTTTTTGAGGTTTAAAAATATTGAGGCAATCAGAAGCATACTATTGGTAAATGCAAACTGACTATCAGCAGATGTGGCTAACCTGTGGCACTCCAGATATCGTGGGACTCATCAGCCCCAGTCAGTATGGCCAGTGGTGGAGGTTGGTTGATGGGAGTTGTAGTCCAGCAATGAGAAGGTGGACACAGGGTACAGCCAACTGATCTCATGGCGACAATTTCTTTAAGTTACTTTTATTTGTTCTGAACCTACTGCTGGCAGTATTTGAAGGATGTCCCCAGGATGTGCTAGAGTCAGGGGAGAATAATATCTTTAAGTAAGCTGCACTGCATTTATGGTAAATGGAAAGATCAACCATGGGAAGAGTATGTAGATGAGGCTCTTCAGTACTATAATTAAAACAGAGCTTGTGCCAAATGTGAAAGTTATTGGAGGGGGGGGAACCTTTGAAATCCCACATGGGACTGCATTCAACTGGGAGGATTTTATTACAAAGCTCTGGCAACCGGCTACCAAAGGACAAGTGTTTTTTCTTTTTTAAAAAAATCGTTTTTTGTTTTTTTTAAAATGAGTTAAAATGGAATAACTGTGCAGATAGCTCAGTGCAAATGAATTCATGAGAACTGGTAGAGAAATTTTATTTAAAAACAAGCAAGTAACGAGCACAAAAAAGGACTTCCCAGTGGGGAAGTGCACCAAGGGCCAAAAAGGGAATTAGAAGAAAATAACCTTCCATAAAGATTTTGTTCGACAAGATTTTGAAGAAAAGTGTGTTCCCTTACTCCTTCCCTCTTTTTTAAATACTGAAGTCAATCTTGTAGGGAGGGTGGAGGGTAGTTAGCCAAGTCAAGAAGGGCATATCTTGTTTTACTATATCATGTGAGTAACATAGAGGCTAGGAAGTCAGCTGGACTCGCAGTTCCTCTGGGATACATTCATGTCATCATTCACAGTGTTTGGGAGATGATTCAAATGTTACACTGAACCATGGTTTGGTACTTTGTGAACAATCCTCTAAGGGCCTTCAGGTCTGAACGCTCTCTTCTTGCATTCCCTCTTCCTCTTGTGCGCAATTGTTCTCTTGCTCCTTGCAACGTATACAGCAAACCAAAGCTTGCCATTTTGGCTGAACCAGAAAACAATGGTTTGTGCTTGCCCTGCAAATCAGGATTGAAAAGCAGGATCGAGCTGTAGTGGTTTCCAACTCTGGTTTCCAGAGCAAAAGCAAACCAGAGTTTGTTGGTTCAGATAAAATTTCAAACTATGGTTTTCTGCAAATGAAGAAGTAGGGAAGGCAACATATGAGCTCAAGAATCCATAAAGGTTCATTCATATAATGTCAACTGTGGTTTGTGATGTTCTGATGCAGCCATGTAAGTTAAGTGCTGAGTCTCAGGACTTGGATTAACATAAACATCAGTGCAAAAGCAGCACCTTTCTAGAAAGGTTGGCTCCAAGGCAAGAATTCCATTGTCACCTTGTTTTAGTATTTTGCATAAGGTCCTTTCAGCCACTTTAAAACACTGCCAAACTATTTATTCAGTGTTCCTAAGTCAACAAAACTCAGGCAATTACATAAGTGAAATTGCCTATGTAACTAATTGCCAGAATTTGACTGCACATTTTTAAATAGGGTACAGTCATTGTGAGTCAGATATACCACAATTGCTTCCAGACCCACCCAGCAGTATATTATTTTTAAGGAGATGCACAGAGCACACGTTTCTACATTCTGACTGGAAACATTCTTACATCCCGTTTTGCCCTAACATACCCTAGCTGTAAATTCAGCATCACACATGAGGGGTATATATTGTACCATCTTATTTTAATCTTCAGACCAAGACAGCAACAGGCATGCACAAGAAGAAGATGTTAGAAGGGCCAAGGATCTCAAAGTTTTTCAAAAGTACAAATTTTATGAAATGTAACCTAACGAGACAAGAAATTCCTTAAAGTTGGGGAAGGGGCTTGAGGAAGAGACACATTGCTACAAAAAGGATAGAGAGAACTCTCCCATTGTCTAGCTAACTCATTTTCTGTAGAAGAATAACCAAGAAGTTATTTTTAAATGACCCTCAGGACAAAGGTGAAAGCTGCCCATAGAAATCAATGGGAGTTTTAACGTAGCTGCAAATGGACAACAATGAGTCCGTTCCCCTGCCCCCTTCCCCTGCAAAAAAACATACTCAAAATGTGCAAATTCCATTCTTATTTAGTGTAGAACATTTTTTAAATGTTAATGCAATTCCAAAGCAAATGCAGTGTATTGTCCCCATATTGCAGTTGTGGCTGAGAGGGTGTAATTCATGACACTCCTGCAAAGTAGTACACACTGAATTCTGCAGGTCAGGTTGCAAACAGTTTGCAGCATCCCTGCAGTGCTATCCATTGCTTTTATCCCCCATAATGCTGGTTAGGCTGAGAGTAATAAAGAACCCCGCAGTGTGCTTTAGTTATACTTGATGGCAAGTCGGAGGTCTGCTCTGACAGAGAGCAGCTTACAGCAGTCATGCAATGTAATAATCCATTGTTAACACTGCAGGCCAGAGTTGGGGGTACTTAAACTGACCCCCTCATATGTACCTCCTCTGTTGCATGCAGAAGCCTTATGCTCTACTGACTTGTATGCAAACTATTTGTACTTTTAAATGTTCAGATAAATTTGTAGACATGAAGTAAGTTACTGCAGAGGCTCCTGGCCCCTCAGCCAGGGACTCAGATAACACACACAGAAACGTCAGGGATACTCTGCAAGACAGAGATATGAGAAGGCATGGGAGACCCCCCAAGATGCGCAGAAGCAGAAAATGCTTTCACAAAAACCAACAACCCCAAAACCTTGAGGCAGGGAAGAGCGCCAAAACAGCCCAGTGAGGACTGAGTAGGCTCAGCGAGCAAATCATGTTCACAGAATCATAGAACTGTAGAGCTGGAAGGGACCGCGAGGGTCGTCTAGTCCAAGCCCCTGCAGCACAGGAATCTTTTGCCTGACATGAGACTCGAACCAATGGCTCTAGGATGAAGAGTCTCATGCTCTACCAACTGAACTATCTTGTCTAGAATTTATTTGGGGGGTGGAGAAGAAGAGCTGAGAAAGAGAGGGGAACTGAATGGAGCATCTGAGGATAGGACACAGTTGGATGTCTAGAATCCTGAACAGCACCACTTCACAATATAGCATTTCATTCCTGGTTTTACCTGTATGCTATCTGTTTCTGTCCAAAGATACGCATTCCTACAGAACACACAAATGAATAAATGAAAGTTGCTCTCATTCATCTTATACTTTTAAATGCTTGGTTTCCTTAGTTTCCTTTTACAGGAACTCATTAGGACCAAGCAGGGGAACAGATGTGTTGCAAATACTGAAACTCCTCCAAACTTTATTCATGTTCCGGATAGACTACAAACTTCCACTCCCCTGTTTATATTAACACACATATCCTTTTCGGATTTGTGTCCCTGCTTTATCTCTGTTCCTTTTTAAAACAAAGTGTTATTTCTCCAGTGACATTACTAATAAAAAGGAGATCAAATGTGGAGGGGTGTGTGCTTGCATGGTACAAAACGTTTAATCAAAAATCTCTGGTTCTAAAAAGGCCAGGGGTTCATGCACACGATGAAGGCTCAAGTTAGCCTGATGCATTAAAACAGAAACTGCAGGTACCTGAATATGCGTCCAGGCGATGTGTCAGGTGGTGGGGGCACAGCTCTTGCAAGAGATAATGGCTAAAAGCTCAGAGTGGAGATGGGTCATTGAGGAAGGGCCGTAGCTCACTAGTAGGGCATATGCTTTGTTAAGAAGGTTCCTTGTTCAATCTCTTGTTGTTGGGGGGGAAGGGAGACTCGTGTGTAAAGAATAATGTGGCAGATGGACCAATTGTCTGACTTGGTTTAAAGCAGCTTCCTATGCTGTTCTTGTCATGAGAAGACATGTGGTCATACTTTCTGAGGTAACAGGGAGAGGCTAATTTTTTTCAGCTGTGGCACCTCACCTTTGGGATTTCCTCCCAGTGGGAATCCTTCCAGCACTCACCTTCACTGTGTTTAACTGACAGGACATGGTATTATTATTAGTGGCATGGGTGTAGCCAGGATTTTTGTTGGGGGGGGAGGCTTTTGTTAGGGGGTGCACAACCTTAGATTTGTATTGATTTAGGGAAGCAGGTGCTCTCCCTGCCCCCCCCCCCGGCTATGCCCATGATCAGTGGTATTTGATTTTATTGCTATCTGGCTCCCAAATGAGTCCATTTCAGTATTATTTGTTGCCCTTGTTTTTGTTACTTTACTCATCCATAGTTTTAAAACGCTGCTAGCCACTTTGGTGGTCTTAGACTGAGAGGACAAGTAAAAATATTTTCAATGAATTGAATAAATAAATAAAATGGAGAAAAAAGCTGAGAGGATCTGAGGTGTTTCTGTGCTAACCAAACTAGTAGCTCAAACGAAAGTGAAGAGATCAAAGTGCAATAAAAATATTTTCTCAGGGGAGAAGGAAGCTGCTGTTAGTCATCATGAGGATAACATGAATTACAATGTCTGCAACTGGAATACTAAGAGAGAGAAATAAAAGATATTGGTCGTGTAAATTTGGGCAAAGGTGAATATATTTGACGACACAATGGAAATAAATTACAGGGAGAGTGAAAAGTCAGTGAAAATATTTGACCAAAATTTGGGCACCCAGCCTAGGGATTCATGAATGAAGTCAGATAAGAATACAGGAACATATTCCTGGAATAAGGATGGATATGGATTAAAAACCACTCAGCTAAACTATATACTGCAACAATAAGCATCCTACATTTCATTCTAGGCCTTTGCCATTCCCCTGAGCATACTAAAAATTCCTGGAAGTTGATGAGAGCAATTAATTCCCAGTTCAGTCTCTAGCAAGTAATTCAGGCTTAGCTCATCAGTTTCTTTCCACTCATTCATGTTTTAATCCATATCTTCACCACAGACTTAAACTGGGAACTAAAGTCTATGACAAGGAACAGCAAACAGGAAATTCGTCTGCATGCTTCTGTTGTCACAATTCTTTGGAGGAAAAAAGCTATGACACCTTTTAAACTGTTATGGAATAGGCCTTTTAGCTAAATGAAGAAATCCTGGACAATTAATTGTATGAGCTTTAATTAATTTATGGATTGCATTTGCATATAAATAGAGTCAATGCTTTTACATGGGGAAAAGCATACTTTAGAATATTAGCTGATCACTACCACTGCATCAGTAGCAGAAGTCTAATATATATTTAGCAGCATATAGACCTGGTCAGCAATTACTTTTCTTGGAAGGCCACTCTGGAAACAAAGCTGAGGGAGGAGTGTCAAAATTCCACACTGATTACTTCTGTGGTAGAGAGAGGGGCCTTTGTGGGAACAGGGGGACTCTCTTCTACCCATCGAAGTGGCCTGCTAAGAAGTTCTGTTGTCAAATACCCGCTCCCATCCTGGATTTCCTCATAGTCAATAGTCACCAGTTGCTAAACCTTACCCTTGATTAGGGATGTCAGAGATTTCTGATGGAAAAAGAAATTGGAGTGGAAATTGCAGGTGTTCACTTATTCATCCCATATCCAAAATGGAAATCTATCCAGCAAATACGATAGGTTTTGCTATTGTCACTTTAGTCTGCAAACAATACGTATGTAACCGATTACATCCTCCTTCTCATCTGCATTACATTTCCTTTACAACAAAACAAATGGGGAAGAACAATGTAATGACAACATAATTTACAGTGGTACCTTGGTTTAAGAACAGCTTAGTTTATGAACAAATTGGATTAAGAACGCTGCAAACCCAGAAGTTGGTGTTTTGGTTTGTGAACTTTGCCTTGGAAGCAGAACATATTTTGCTTCCTGTTGAGTGTGTTCCATTTGTAAATTGAGTCCCTCACTGCTATGGGAAAGCATGCCTTGGTTTAAGAATGCTTTGGTTTAAGAACGGACTTCAGGAACGGATTAAGTTCATAAACCAAGGTACCACTGTACATTTATTTATGTAATTAGATATATAAATTACACAAGTTACGTAATATCATCACAGAATACATTGAAGTGAATATTGTCATTTTTGGTGGAAGATGAACTGCAGCAGAATGGAAACAGTGCTGCAGGGAATGAATACATGGTGGAAAGCAAAATGATGCTTTCTTATATCCCTACTCTTGAGGGTGGACATAATGTCACTAAAATGAAGAAGGAGTATAGCAGAGGAAATGAGTATTGAATTATCTCACATCTGAAATTGAATAAACACAAGAAGCAAGTAAAACTGGTGTGAAAGCCCAGGGCTCTGGAAGGGGTGGTCCAGGCACAGTTCAACATTTTAGCATTTAAAGCCCTAAACTACTTGAGATCCAGTACCTAAGGGGCTGCCTTACCCCATACACCTGCAATTAAATGACATATTTTGTGGCTACTGCACAGGCTGACACAAACTTCTAGCTCCAAGCCAAAGACCTTCATAGTTTGGAGGCCAACATATCTTAAGAGAATGCCTTTCCCCATAGCAGCCTCACTGTTGTTTGCATTCTACAGATTAGCTTTGTGCCAGGAACCTATGCTACATGCATGAGGAGAGCTATAAAAAAAGAACAAGGCTGTTTACTGTAATTGGCCCAAGGCTGTGGGGTGGTGACCTTTTCTGACTAAGATGGCAAGTGCTCCTCTCTTTTAGAATGGTGCAAAACTCACCTGTTACAAACATCTCTAAGCGCTGTACAAGAAATGAAATAGAGAACTTCTACGAAAGGCTAGTTAAGGTTTGCAATGTACTTCCTAATCTTCACATGTATTTCTTTCTAGTCTATAATGTAAACCCTTATTAACCAGTATTTGCATTATAAATTGAGTACAATGGTTTGGGTGATAATTTTAGCTCTTAAGGTACTCAATCGGTAGATACATACAAAGAGGCACTTTGCTTACTGTGAATACAAGTGAACTCCCAATAAAGATACCTGTAGATTTTCCAATTATCATTAATGCTGCTGAGATGATAACACTTAAATAAGACATTACTACTGGAATAAAGACTCACAGTGTAATCTTATGTGTTATTACTCTGAAATAAGTCACATTATGCTCAATGCCTAGGACTGCAGCCTTAAGTTTGTTCAATGTGTGCTGCTACAGCAAATGACAGTGTTCACCTGTTGCCCTGCAGTGTGGTTTTCTAGAGCTAAAATAGCATGCCCATAGTACAAGAACCCTTTTGGTATTCCATGTCACCATGGGCAGGACTGCGGAATTTGCAGAATTACTTTGGCGAATGCACAATATAGATAATTTTAGCCTTTATGTTATAGTCTAACTTTTCTGCATGCAACTCTTCGCAATAAAACATTTTGTCAGAGTTGAGTGGAATAAAAATCCAATCCAACAGTACAGCTGTAAAAGAAAATAAAAGTCTTTAGCTTACATCATCCTCTGAATGAAGTGCCTTTGACTCAGCTTACATGGCAAAATGCATTTAAGCTTAGGCCTGGCCACTTGCCAAATATCATTACTGATAATGGCAGCAAATGTAAAATAATGCTGCAAATCTTCTTCTGTGCTAACATCAGCACAAAACCCCAGAAAACTGGTTAGACATTCTGCTTGCATACCAATAAGTCACTTTTCTTTCACATGCTACATTTACCTGCAGCCACAGGGCAAGACATTATTAAATATATTGGCCTAGAGATTATTTCTATACCATCTGTCACTGAAATCAAAGGTATTTGCAAACTTGTTCCAAAGGGTTTATTCATGCCTTTTATGCTGACAGTACACCATGCTATTTATTTATGGTGATTCAGATTTTTTCTTTCTTTCTTTCTTTCTTTTTGCAAAATCTTTTTAAATTGACAGCTGAATGCTCATTCCTAAGCAGTATGATAATATTTTGGTTGAGGGAGTGCGGCAGGGCAGCAATGAGGTTAGGGCAGCTTGGGAATACTAGCAGAACCAAGATGCCAAAGAGAAACAGTAGTTCTCAGTTTGGCAGCGATAGGAAGGCTTCTTGGGGATGCAGGACCTCCCTCTGGAGATCCTGTATGTGTGTAGTGGGGTGGTGGATCCGAGTACCTCTTTGCCACTACTTATGTTCTACTTGTATTTTTGTAAGTCAAAAAAATATTACAAAAACACCGAGTTAATGAAGTCTCAAATGGTTTGGAACGTCAGATTTAAAGGACCATCTAGCCCTGAATGAACCCGCCAGTCCACAGAGACCTTCTGGTGAGAAACTCTTATGTGTTCCACCATCAGGACAGGATCTACTCAGTAGTGCTATCCAGATGGTGGATCTTCTTATCTCAAGAAGTTCATTTCTACACTCTCTTTTGACCTCAATTGCTGTAAATTTGGTTACGGACCATGAGATGTTGTTCTTACTTTCACGTATCTTGAAGCTTGATATTTGGAGCATTCAAAACAAAACAAAATAAAAAAAATTCCTTCCAGTAGCACCTTAGAGACCAACTAAGTTTGTTCTTGGTATGAGCTTTCGTGTGCATGCACACTTCTTCAGATGGTGTTTTAATGTTATTTTATTTCAGTGTTGTTGTTGTTTAAAAAAAAAGATTTTTTAATGTTGTGAGCTGCCTTGTATGGAAAAATGACATATAAATAATTCAATAAATACAATAAATAATAATTTGTAACTTTTCAGTTCTCTCTCATCAAAAGGAAACCAAAGCCTGGAATAGTGCTGCCCCTGGAACTTTTCACCACTTGGGAAAGTGGAAAATACACAGCCACAGAATACAGAGAACAAAACTATCAGTACAAGTCACTAAACCAAGGCAGACAAATCTAATCTCCACCCTTTCCTTTTGATGTGTCATCTTGAAATGAGCATACTCTGCTCAGGAGCGTAATTCATACTACTGAATCATCAGAAAATATGGTAATCCAGCCATAAGGCCATGGCCAAAGTTATGGCTCTTATGTGGGAAAGGAGAATGTGACATTTTCTTAAGAAACAGATTCCCGAACAGGAGATTGTAGCAGAGTAAATTGCACAGACACAGTACATACCATTCGTACCAGATAACCTGAAGAGTCTGCATTGTGGAAAGCCAACAGAAGGAATGCATGGATAGAAGGGATGAGAACTCTTATTTATCTTGCAAGACACACAAGGTCAGAGGGTATGCAGCAGTGCTGTATATACTTCTAGGAGAGAGGGTCTAAATTTCTTTAATCCCTTGTCTGTACACATAAGAGTGCTGCGCGCCTTCTATCATAGGATGTAGATATTTCAAAACAGACAGGAAGTCATGTCTCCAGACAATTCAAAGGTTGCATTTTGCACCAGTGAGTTGTGTTGCAATTCACTATTGTGTTCAAGGGATTTTGTAAGCCTTCTTTTTAGCCAGTGATAGGTATATTATACTTTCTTTCATGCAAAACATTCACATGGCAAACCTTTCCATCAGGATTATTGCGCAAGCTTAGCACAGGTTACAACCACCTTCAGCAATTACACGCCCTGTATTGAGGTGTTCTTTCCACTGAGACTCACGAACTGTTTTCAGATGTTACTGTTGCATTACGGTAAATGAAAACAGGGCAGTGGGTGTGTGGCAATAGGTTCCATTACCAACCCACACATATACAGATATTCTAGTGAATATTATGATGAGAGCTTGGTGCAGGTTACAATCATCTTCAGCAATTATATGCTCTGTAAGGAGGTGTCCTATCCATGGAGACTATTTTCAGATATTAGTGTTGAATGAGAAGGCAGGATCAGTGGGGGACTAGACACAAAAGGCTTTTCCAAGTCTGGATCCAACTGAAGCTGTACTTCTAAAGTTCTCTTCTCTTAAGGGAAGGGAGGTCTCGGGTCTCAAAGCACTGAGGGTTGCATGGCCTTCCCATCTTTGTTCCACAGCTACTGTGCCCTACACCTATGCATATGGCTACATGTTCTAATAAATGCACATAAATTTGAGGGGTTGTCTCCACAATGCTGCTCCCCTCACCAGATATACATGCTCATTTCACTCAATGACATCATCTGAAAGATGTGCACCCTGCAAATATTGTTTCAGACCCTCCTCTTAAGGAACACGGTAGCTGGTTTTCAACATTGTAATAGCACTTCCCTCTTCCCCATGGTTACGGACTGTCTGGAGGACAGCAAACAGTGTGGTAAGTAGAACGTGGGAAAGTTGAAAACGAGTCATTCATTCCTATCGTATCAAACACTTGCTCCTAGTGATATAATTAAGGTAATCCATGTGCTATCCTTGTGGTACAGGAATTTGATCGAGTCACAAACATGTGAGTAGCAATGTGTGGCGATTTCCACAGCAAGGGATGGGAGAAAATAAAAGGCATCGTTGGTGAAAATTATGACAACAATGATATTTAGGACATATTGTGCAGTTTGTTTAATGTCATTATTAATAATGGGCGTAAAATATAATAATAAAGAAATGACATTTGAGGGGTTTTTAATTACGTACACCAAGAAGTGTTGTAAAAGAATGAAGGTGTGTATTTTGTTCACAGCAAATCTCACCCATCACACTTCTACGTGTGGCCATAAAAAATGAAGTTCCACTTTGGTGGTGTTTACATATGTTAGCATTCATCTTTCATTTACCGGTAGTCTGTTGTTTAGTTTTCTAATACTTTGTTCTAGGTATGGATTTATTTTTTGTTTCTGCTACCATGGTACTTGGGTCACACAGTACTAGATAGGCACAACCAAATAACTGATGTCTGTCCATCCAGCGACTGTTGCATTGAGTGACGAAGGCTAGCTGAACACTGAACAAAGTGGCCCTGCCAAGATTCACAAAGCATGACTTAATAGGTGTCATAAGTCAAGCATGGCCACAGCTGTTACGAGTTAGCACTGGTACCCAGCCTCCAAAACCCAGTCCTCTGTCATGTATATGTAGGGACTTAAGCTGTTACTTAATGTGATAAATCTACACATTCTTTAAACAAATCTCTTCCTCTCCTCCACAACTAACCAATCTTATTCTTTACTAGAAGTATTATGGATGAAAGCATTAAGAGTGTGCAATCACTACTAAAGGTTGTAAGCTGGAGTGAGCTGTCATTTATTTTGATCCTGCTCTTACAGGGCAAGCCTTTGAGAGCACCCACTGTTCAATTTTCTTGTGCCGTTGAACAAAAGTGGAGTGTATCTTGCTTTGGATAACAGCCTTAACACAATTTTATGCGACATGATATTTAACAGGGAACTCCGTCACATTTAATATATTTAGTATGACCTACCTTGAGGTTAAGGACCTCTCCTTTATGCATATTTAAATTTTATCTTTTTATGAGTGATTATCTGTTTCTCATTTATGGGCATTTTATTGGCTTGGCTTTGGAATCAATGCCATTAGTGCAATTTTTGCATTGTATTGTCAGTCTATTGGCTACAACAATTAATAAAATATGATTTCATTTTATTGCTTTAGCAAGGGAATGCCCTTAAGAACTCAAATTTTCTTGCAACTCAGAGCTCATTCACAGCCTGGAATTCAAGGTTATCCAAGCAGTGGAGTGTGATAATTAGTAGACTTGGAACATCCTTGCCACCCAAATTAATAACCTATACTGGGAAGATGGGCCTACCAATTCCCATTACAATTTATACCAAGGATGTGGAATGCACCATCCTCCAGATTTAGTTAGACCACAATCCACATCATCCACCCAAGACAGCTTGGCCAATGGTTGGGGCAATTGTAGTCATCCCTGACTGCTGGCCAAGCTGGCTAGGGCTGATGGAAGTTGCAGTCTAACACCATTTGATGAAAGACTAAATGTTATGCAGCTTAATCATGTTTTATGTATTACATTTGTTATGGTGCATTCTGCTCTGGGATTGAATTTAATAAAAAATGGGTGAGAACTGCCTCAAACAAACAAACAAACAAACAAACAAACAAACCACCAGCATCAAGAAGGCCATATGTTCCCTATCCTTGATTTATACTTTGGAGATAAAGTGCAAGTCTGAGGCTAGGCCCTGTAGCCCACGACATGGATAGCAAACATGCCCCCACTGTGTGAGCAGTGTTTTTGTTTTTAAATTGACCAACTGACAGGACACTCCATATGTCTCTAATAAAGGGAAACTTTTAATAAGGCAGGAACAAAATGTTTCTCCAGTCCTTATTCTGACCCTCATTATAAATCGTCCTGAAAGCCACCGAATATTTGAATCTCAATGCTTGGAAGTAGGGTGTGGAATACAGGATTGACAGCCATCTGTCAGGAATGCTTTGATGGTGTTTCCTGCTTGGCAGGGGGTTGGACTGGATGGCCCTTGTGGTCTCTTCCAACTCTATGATTCTATGATTTTTATTTGGTAT
Source organism: Lacerta agilis (assembly GCF_009819535.1). Lineage (NCBI taxonomy): Eukaryota > Metazoa > Chordata > Lepidosauria > Squamata > Lacertidae > Lacerta > Lacerta agilis. Next base: position 56,542,872 of record NC_046312.1, read on the forward strand.
TTTCCTGGCACATCTAAACCATGCTACATGGATGAAAAATGCCTTAAACATTACCTATGAACACAAGCAGTCAACATGACTTTACAGCAGGTGTGCGAACCTTTGGCCCTTCAGGTATTCACAGAATCATATCATTGGAAGGGACCACGAGGATCATCTAGTCCAACTCCCTGCAGTGCAAGAATCTTTTGTCCAGCATGGAGCTTGAACCCACAACCCTGAGAATAAGAGTCTCATGTTCTACCGACTGAGCCATCTCAGAAGCATTGCTGAACTAGAACTGCCACCAGCCCCAGCAAGCATGGCCAATGGCCAGGGATACTGTAGTTTAGCAACATCTGGGGAGTGAAAGGTTATCCACATTTGCTTTACGGGGGGGGGGGGAAGCTTGCCATTGATCAGCAACTCATAATTTTATTTTTAGCTTCAGACTCAAGTGCAGAATGCAGAGAATCCTCTGCTTTCTCTTTGCCAGATAGAAGATTCTCTGCCAACAGCTATATTAAGCAATAAAGCAATTTTCACTAACAAACGAAGGGCCAAGCTAGACATGAGAATGAAACCATCATTAGAAACTCTGTCTATCTCTATGCAATAAAAACAAACTGCATCTGTTACATACTGCAACAAAACGATTGGCCTTTACTGGCTCCCAAACAATCTGCAGTTTCTGTGTTAGTTTCACACCACATCTTAAGATACCAGTATTCAGTCGTTGCCTCATACATGTGCTTCTAATACCTGGCCACCATAAGTCATGCTGTCATTAGCAAGCGACCTATCAACACTTTCCTTTGTAAATCTATTGTTATGAATTGGAAAGGGGAAAATAATCTCTATATTCAGTGAAGTTGTCAGAGTTTGAACAAACTCATTGATTTCTGAGTTTAACAAGGCCTGGGAATAGCACCTAACTTCCATCATCAGGCCAGCTTGGTGATGGTGGGTCACTGAAGAAACAATGATATTGGTGGCCAGTCATTAGCCCCTCAATGGACGTCATCAACCAGGCAGAAGCCTCTGCCAGGCACAGAGGGAGGTTGCCAGGGTAATGGGGTGTGTGTGTGTGTGTGTGTGTGGTGTCACTGCAGTGGGCATCCTTTCGCACAGAGGTTTTTTGGCAAGACATTTTGGGAACCAGAAGGAGGAAGTGAGGAGAATTCCACATGGTGCTGGGTTAGGAGGCTGCACTGAGACACCAGTGGCCATTACTGGCTGCTGCTCTGGACCCAAGCTTGCTGAAGCTATGAGGGGAGCAATGAGAGACTGTCTTGGGATGTAATGTTCTCCAGTGAGAGCTCCAGGTGTAAATATGTGTGACTAAACTATATTTCTAAGACATTGCAGACCCTGCTGTGCCTTGATTTTCCAATGGAAACACAACCCTTGGTTAGCACTTGGAACCCCCTGGAATCTTGCTACCACTTAGCAGAGACTGGGGGTGGCAGGTAACACTGTTCACACCAGTCGCCCTCCTCCTTCAGCTGGACAATGGACTTTGGCTAAGACTGCTAATATTAATAGATGGTGCTATAGATAGATCAAGGCAGCTTAATCACTATTAGGAGTAGGGTTCATTTTCAAAGGCATGGATCATTAGAAGCCAGGGAGTGGATTCAACCTTCTACTGTATTTCTTTTTCAGGGGTTCCCCCCCCCCGGCTGCCCAGGCCTTTTAAATAACGTGTGATCTTGAAATCTGGGGTCTCAATGGCTACTCTGTTTCACTGTATACTTGTGCTTTTAAACTGATTTTATTCTCTTCCTCTGCTGATAACAACAAATGTGCTGCAATTTATTTTTAGGATATTGTATTTTAATGTTTTTGTTTTTGTTTTGGAGAGCTGCTCAGAGAACTAATGTTATAGGTTGGCCTATACAAATATAGTAATCACAACTAATATAAGCTTCAATGGAATTTGGTGTGACTTTCTTCAGATTGGGGCTAAACAATAAATATTACCATGAATAGATCCTGCATTGTTGCAGAGGATCCTTCACATTTTATATTACTTTTTAGAATTAAGATTTCTTTAAAACACACACAGAGAGAATAAATAGCTGTAATCCATGTGCATACTTGTAAATCATATATAGTGAAAGGCTGACGTAATGTGTGTATAAGGAGGAGTTTTAGGTAGCACTGGGTTATCTGGCCCACTGACAAGAAAGATGTGATAAATGAAAAAAAGAGTCACTTTTGAAAGAAGGCAGCAATGAGAGCGGAGCTGGCATAGTACATGAATGCAAATTTAGAGGAAGATTTAGGAAAACAGGCTTCAAGTGGAGTTTAACCAGATGGAAACAGACATTAAAGAAGGGTTCTCGGTTCTAAGAAAAGAAGCTGAATGAATGCCTCCCCCTGATGTAGTTTTGAAAGGAGATAGTGTGGGATGTAAAATGCAGGAGCAGTCAAAAACATTGCTAGAGTGGACATAGAAAGGGAACTCTAGGCCAGCTAGTTGGAACTCGCTGTTTCCCCTAGGCTGTGATGGACTTCCTCTGTGTAACTGGAGATGGGTGTGGTCTCACCTGGCCAGGTTAACACAAAACCACAGGGGCGAGACTCCATCTTTCTCTCTTTTGGACCACACTCTCGAGCAAGGAGTACCACTGAGATGCTCTCTTGGCTTCCAGCCAAGAGACCACAAAGGAACTGTTTTTCCTTATGGAACAGTCTCCTGAGTAAATGTTACTTTTACTAAGTTTAAGTCTGCCGTCTGGGATCCAATTGTGAACAGATGATTTCTCGTGAGTAAACGTTTTATGCTTTTACAGAAGACTGTGTAGTGTCTTATTTTGAGAGGGATTAATGGGAAAAATACCAGGACATTTATTACAGAGGTTTTAACAAACCTGAGCAAGCTATCTGCTGCATGTGTGTTTAAAAGGGGAATGAGAACTCTGCTAATTTCTGGGACTTGTAAAGACAAGTTGGAATAGGATATTTAAACAATATATCCTCTCCTGCATCCCAAAACATTCCCACAGATAGATGTACATTTGTTATGGTGCACATGTAAAAGATATTTCACCTGAATTTGATTCCCTACCTGTTCTTATCCATCTACGCTGCAGGTGGCAGCAAACATATAAACAGCTAGGGCCCAGCAATACAGCCAGCAGAATGGGTGCAATAACCTGACACAAAAGCAAGCTTGTGTTTTGAAAGCCTCGCAGAAGGCTGGATTCTCCCAGGCTACCTTGGCATCTTGCTGTGAGAAAAAGACAAGCCTTCCTTTCCCCAAAAAATTATTCACTCACTCACTTACTCATTCATTCATTTATTCAATGCATAAAAAGGCAAAGGGACCCCTGACCATTAGATCCAGTCGCGGACGACTCTGGGGTTGCGGCGCTCATCTCGCTTTACTGGCTGAGGGAGCCGGTAAAGCTTCCGGGTCATGTGGCTAGCATGACTAAGATGCTTTTGGCGAACCAGAGCAGCGCATGGAAACGCCGTTTACCTTCCCACCTGGAGTGGTACCTATTTATTTACTTGCACTTTGATGTGCTTTTGAACTGCTAGGTTGGCAGGAGCAGGGACTGAGCAACGGGAGCTCACCCCGTCGCAGGGATTCGAACCGCCGACCTTCTGATCGGGAAGCCCTAGGCTCTGTGGTTTAACCAACAGCACCACCCGCATCCCTTATTCAATGCATAGAATCATCCTAATCCCACAATGTCCACTCAAAATAAGAGTGCTCTAAGAAACATAAACAAATAATGGGTTGGGTCCAGATTAATTTAGTCCCATTGAAATCAATATGAAATGTCTATTCCCATATTAACTAAACACAACTAACTGGATCCAAAACAGTATTTATAGGAAACCTGTCAGGGCAGAAGGAAAGATGTTTTTAAAGTAAATGTCTTCCAGTTATAATCCTAAATAGCCTTTTGAAAGTAATGTCAATAGGAATAAACATGGGTTGCCCTATGAATTTCCTCTTTGAGAACTGTGGCTCTGAAGGATGCACTTCTGAAGAAAGAGGAAAACAGTGTTACGTGTGGTTACCTTCTCACTTTTTATGACTGCTAATGTTAGCAGCAGTATTTGCATAGTGGTACTCAAGACACACTTCATGTGATTAAAAACTAGGAAACAAGCCACTTGTTAGAGTGCTAGCTAAAAGATCCATGTTTATCATCTGTTCAAAGAGATTCACCCTAATGACTCCTTTCTCTTTCAAGCATAGTAGGCAGCAACAGTTTCTCAGAGACCTGTTAATGCAGGATGCCTCCCCGCCCCCACTGCAAAACACAATTGAAGGTGCCAATGTAAAAGAGGCTGCCCAGGAAATTAAGATAAACAGAATAATAAAATTACAAAAGAAAGGATCTCAGAATAATCTACTGAAACATACTTACTCCATCTTTCAGTGATGGGATCCTCCAAGAAAAGACAGAAACAAAGGTCAAGGTTGAAATCCTATACATCAAGGATAAGGAGCCTGTGGCCCTCGAGATGTTGTTGGACTACAACTCCCATCAGGCCCACCAACATGGCTAATAGTCAAGCGTTAAGGGCAGTTGGAGTCCAGCAACTCTGGGGGGGCCACAGGTTCCCCACCTGGGCAATACATATCCAGCGGCAGCCCCTTCTGAATAGACATGTAGACGATTGCACTGTCCAAGCGCGATAGCTTCTGCAGGGAGGCTATTGGGAAGAGCATCCCTGTATCTTTTCACCATGGGAAGGAGAAGTGCATGATGTCTGAATGCAAAACACCAAATGTGTCAGACCAAACACAGTCATTATGCAATGCCAGCCTCCTCATGTATCTGCAACATTGGCATGGAGGCTCTTCTTAGAAATGGGTTAATCAGAATGTAATTGATAACAGACATTCAAACACCACTCCCACAAAGGTGGAATATCACCACATGGAAGTGGTTTTCAGTGGTTTCCATGTGGGGCCTGTAATATCTAAACCAGATTGCCAAATCCACAACTTCCCGAGAAAGCTTGTTCCTCTACTGAGAGGTTGTCTTTATATTTAGAGACTACTTTGCCTATATTTTATTCCTGAATTATATTGGCTTGGATCCAGACATTTCCTCCTTGTGAGGAAGGAGTCTTTTTCTGATGAAATGAGTCTTTCTACAGGTAGAAGAACACATTTCACTGTAGGCAGATTCCTCCATAAGAGGAAGGGAAACTAGTCCATTTTTTTGACCTACTTTATTGTAGATAACCAATATCCACCACTGTGAACTGGAAAACTTTCTCTCAGTTTTCTGTATCTTCACAATATGTTTATTTCATTCTACCCTGTGTATGAAACAACATTTGTACTCCGAAGAAATGGGAATACTGTAAAAAGCTAGAACTGACTGAATAGGAGGCACATGTTTCTGGATCATTTAACACACATATATATACCGCTTACCAGGACAAAAGACCTCAAAGCAGTTTACAGTAGACATTATTCATTAAAAATACAAATAAAAAATGAACATTAAAAGAGAATTATATAATATATATATTTTTAAAAACAAATCTTACACTGATAAACATTTAGGCATCACAACATAGGTGAAATACTTGCTCTCCCGGTCCCTCTAAACTTATGCAGCCTGCAGATGTTATTTAAAGTCAACGTGCAACAACTGCAAGGCCAGAGTTTCCCTTTCCCAGATCACTGGCAACCTGTTCCCACATCTGTCCATGGGACTTTTGTCCATGATTCCCAGGAGAGAATCAAAATATATTAAGGGATTCTAAATTAAATTGTTTGTTTATGTCTTATGAAAAGGAAGGCTCTCTAGATGGCCATAACTGATGTTATGTATCAATTGAAACCACACCAGGAATGATCTTTTAAAATCCACAGAGATCATGCCAATGCATGTGTATCTGAACGAACGCGCATGTGCACGCAAATCTGCAAGCTGCCTAATATATGGATAATAAGGATTATAAAACAAAAACCGCTGACAATGCTCTATTATTGCATCATCGAGTTTGATTTTTCGGTGTGAAAGTTGCTCTTTACAAGAGGGGAGAATTGTCTTCAGGGGCCTTGCTCATGGACTCGACATCAAGATCCATTAGTGATAGGGCCTTCTGGGATACGACTCCATAGTTGTGGAACTTACTCCCAAGCATCACACACTTGGTGTTTACTTGGTAGTTAGCCACTGTGACAACAAGATGCAGGAGAAGATGTACCATTGGCCTGATCCAGCAGGCTCTTCCTATATTCTTAATGTTGGTGATACCCGTTTCAATGAACATCCCATAGAAATAAATGCATTGCAGGTGTATGACATTGGCACCCACATCTGCAGCCAAAATGTGGATGTTGTCTAACAGTGCAACGTTACTAATAATGGAATGTAAATTCAGATGCACATCCAAATACCCAAACTCATCCATGTTCTGCCCCAACTCATCAACTATGCATGACTGAATCATGATGAAGAAGCCCTGACTTTGTTACCTTGGTGACAGGGAAGTCATTAATTCTTCTGACACCAACCCCCCCCCCCAAACAGTTTCTTTTTTTCTTTTTCTTTTGCAAGAGGATGGGAAATACCAAAAAAGTTTTGCATTAAAAATAAGTTCATGAAATGTATCTTACTATTTCAGAACAGCACTAATTAGAATCTGTTCTTTGCAAAGTCGGTTAAAAATAGCGGTCTATTATAACCTTTGGACAGTTTCCCCAGCCCCTTCCCATTTGTTTGTTTCCTGAAGATCAGTTTCCGAGGACCAATAAAAGCGAATATGGTGAATGAATCATATTTTTCCCCAGCTAACACTAAGCCACAGTGTGCTTGTTTTCTTAAATTTCCAAGATCCAGAGATAAAAACAGAAAAAAACACTTCTCTCCCTCTTCAGCTTATCAATGTTTTCACTGGGCAGTTCTCCCAATGTTATTAGTGGGCCAGTTGATGCTTTCTTGTTCTTGTAATGAGGACTACTTCCCCCCCCCCACTCACAATTCCTCACTATCATGGTCATATATATTTTTTAGATGCTATGCCTGCACAAATATCCAAAATATTTCTACTTCCCACACCCTAGAACAATGTATTTTAGTTGACCCCTCAGGTTTTTTAAGTTTCCAGCTCTGCTAATAACCTACCCAACCATAATAAGACCCCATGGTACTAGAAACCAGGTCATCCAAAGAAGTTGGATCTTGGAAGGTTCAGGGCAAACAAAAATGTATCACTTCTTCACAGAGTACATAATTAAAGTACGGAATTTGTCCCCGCAAGTTGTGGTGGAAGGAGTTTAGAGGGTTTTAATGGGGATTAGACGAATGAATGGAAGATAAGGCTACCAATGCCTACTAGTCATGCTGGATAGATATGCTACCTACAGGACCAGTGGCAGTAGACCTCTGAATACCAGTTGCTGGAGAGAACAAATGGGAAGCGGTGCTATTGTGCTCATGTCCTGCTTGAAGGCTGCTCATAGGCATCTGGTTGGTCACTATGAGAACAGGATGCTGAATTAGATGGGCCTTTGGTCTGTTCCAGCAGGGCTCTCCTTACATTCCTGTGAAAAGTTTGATAAATAAACCCTACGGAACAAAATGCAGGCAAGTTCTTCCTCAGTAGTGCTGTGTTGAACATGTATCAATCTCCATAAATGAATAGGTTATTATTTGAAATGAATATATATAACGTTAATGACGTGCATGCCTGTTAGCTTCAGGGTCGGGAGAGGAGGCCTAATTAAATCAAAGTGGTTATTAGTCTCTTGTCACTATTGATTAATTATTAGCACGAGATACTTCATCACGTTAATTTGCAATGGAAATAGGTACGGTGTTACCAAGTGCAGAAATGGGGGAAATGGAGATAAAACTACAGGCTTGGTCTTGAAAGCTCTAATCCAGAACTGGCATATCATTGTTTTTGCCCAGGAAATATCCCATTATAGAGTAAGGTAGGGGAAAAGAATGTGATGCCTTCAAGGACTGTTCACCATGAACCAAAAGAGCCTTCTGCTATCAACAGATCCTATACCAAACCTATCAAAGCTGAGGGAAGTCATACCACTTCAGATTGAAGGTGCAGTTAATTGAAGTTCCTCCATATTTGGGGGGAAAACAGACATCTGCACACAGAAAACTAGAAAGCCAGGGAGAAGGGTAGGCAAGGGCTCTTTTCCCAAGTGGAGCACAGTTTATATCTCTTCCTATATACATACAAATGTAAGGTGTGATCATGCTCTACAGTTTGAATAGCTGAGCTACTAGGCAGCTATGGCAAGTGCCGCATAAGGAACAGCAGAATGCCCCAGGTGAGTTATTTAATGAAGATGGTGCTGTGAAATGACTCTACCTCTTCATTAAACATGCCTGCAGTGAGGTTTAACAGGTTGTGTGGTTCAAGGAAAAAATAGGTTTAATATGAGAATTTCCTGTATGGCAAGATCCAAGTTTGGGGCAAGTACTCTTTGGTGAGAGAACCTCAGCAGTGTTTTAAAATCACAAAATATACAGCAAAGTAAAGAGTGGAAGAGCTTTAAAATATGTGCCCTTGAGAGTTCCAAAACTATCCTCTTAAAAACTTTTATTTCCAAAGTTTCCCTCTTCCTCCGGCACAGGAAAAAGACTACACATTTGGTAAGTTAAAAAATGATTTACTTACAAACTCTTCAAAGGTTAAGTTCATGTGCTTCTCCATACATCAGTCTGAAAAGTTTCACAGGCAGCAAAACTTAGTTTAGTTCCAAAGTGGTGAAGTTTCCTAAATTATTGGTATAGGAACTGAATAGTGGCTTCTAAGAGCCATGTGGTCTGAGCTTGGGAGAGAACAATAGGCCTCATTACATAGTTCCTCACAGTGAGGTAAGCCTGGCAAGGACAGCTTACTCTATAGTCTTAACCCCTTCATACATTAATTAGACTTAAGCTTATTAGTGATATGAGACTCGCTATCCCATAAGAGAGGTAGGTGGGATTGGCGAGCAGAGTGAGCAGGAGTGACAGCCTTTAATACATATAATACACGGACATTCCAATATGTGAACTCATATTTGCAATATGAAACGGTTACAGCCCAGACACAAAGGAGATTTAGGCAACCCTCCCTCGCACCCACTGTAAGAACATGTGAAGGAGGCTGTGGGATTTAGCCCCACCTTCAGCATCAGCCATGTCCACACCCATACTGTCAGTGTCTTCTGCTGGCGTGAGAGCTCCTCCACATGAAGAAGGATCCTGGACCAATCAGCAAGACCACTATGTGGCAACATCTGTGCAAGCAATGCATGGATGGCAAGGAGTGTGGCCATTGTGCATGGCAGTGGTGTGGCTAGCCCACACGAAACCCACAAATTCTTCTTACATGTTCTTTCAATGCTCTGAGGCTGCCATCAGAAGCTCCTTATAGATTTTCCTCACCAAAGAACTAGGCTAGTACGGAGCTCCACACCCAGAGGTAGAGTTCTCAGTGGCTGAAAGCCAAGAAAAGAGAATGAGGGCACCCCTTTCCTTTCCCCAATATAAGTGAATAACTGCTAGGGGAAATGCTGCACCTGGGAACACTGCAGCAGCTGGAAGTTTGTGTCCCAGCCAGCCTTGTCTTTAGCATATGCGCTGCCGGGGTGCAGAGATCTGCCCAGCGCCCCCAGATTTAGTTTAGCCCCCAAATTAACTTTTATTATGCTTATGTCAGACACCACGCTTACGCCTTATCTCTTGTTGTGAATGACAAGTGCCATCGTTGAGTGTGACAAAGTCAAAAGTCCTTTAGTGAAAAAGTAGGTATACATTTCGGTAATACCTAGGTATATATGTATTTTGTTTTTCTAACTTGATCAAAATTATTTATTTATTATTTCATAACAGGTAGATAGTTAAGAGCTTTGGTGCCTGGCACACACACACACACACACACACACACCAGAATTCGCCCTGCACCCCTTGCACCGCCAGGTAAAGACGGCCCTGGTCCCAGCATTCATGGAAATGCAATATATGGGCCCTTGCTCCACAAGTACCTTATCCATCTCAATGATGGTCATTTGACTAGGTTTATTAACAGCCTTGGAGAACACTGTAGTAAAACAGATTCTCCTCTTCATCAGCACATGTCTGCAGAGGTAGTGAGAGGAGCATGAGGCTCCTCATGCTGCCCATCTCACCTAGTCCCATGAAAAGTCAGTGGGGCTTTTAAAAAGTCTTAGAATTACCTGTATACCAACTGGTGGGATAACGCAGCTCCCACAGAAACAAAACATGCTGCCCGTTTCAAAGCTGACTCTGCCCTGCCACCACTTGGTGGTTCACACAAACTCAAGCTCAAGATTTGGGGGTGGGGAACCAAAACAAAAGGGAAGTCAACAAAAGCCACTGCTGGAAATATCAGTACCGCTTGCCTCATAGGACAACATGTCTGAATTTGAAGGTCCATGACAGAGCAGGCAATCAGTCATCTCATTCACCCTTTCCCTTAATGAAACCACAAACTCACAAAGGAGAATGCCAATGACTCAGAGGGAGAAGCTGACCGTATTCCAAAAAGGGAAATCCTGTCCCTTTAAGAAATCTGAGTAGCCCAGAAAAAAAATCCACAAGATGCAACTTCTCTCTTCCTAGTAATGGAGTAAACGGAAAAGAGCTGCTGACCAGCACCTGCTAAATACCAACCTCTTCAAGGCTTTTAATGGGCAGCAGAACTGCTGCACATTTCAGATTAAAGGTCTCCCTAGAAGGCAGGACACCACAGTCAAAAGTAGCCAAGGACTTAGTAGAAAACCAGGGACCATGTCATTCTTTACCATGCATTGGTCTGATGCACTTGGAGGAAATGGCCCCAGAGGCATTTGTTGCTTGCAAGGCAACAAATGTTTGAAACAAAATACAGTTAGCTTCTTTCTTACTTTTGCTTACTTTTGCAAAAATTACCCTTCTGCATACTAATTCTGGCTACCCAGATAACAAGTTATGGAGTTCAAATAAAAGGAAATATAGTGCTAGAATTATGGTTGGGAAAGTTTGTTTGCCTTTGCTGGAGTGCACAAAGTCTCCCCACCCCAGTTTCCCTCTATCTTTGCCAAATCCCAGGTTTGCTGTAGCCATATAAGAACAGGAGCTTAAAGGAGGCAGCAGCCGCAGCACAAAAAAAGGCCAGGATATCTCTACTCCCAGTATAATTAAAATATAGAGGTAATAACAAAACATTGGGTTGGATCCAGATTTGGTCATGCTTAGACTAGACCCACTAAAATCAATGGGACTTAAGTCTGTCCCATTCATTTCAGTGAGATGAGCCTAAGCATTACTAAGTCTGGATCTAAGCCATTATTTAGAATTTCTAAATATTTTAAGAGAAGCAGAGCTTTAGAGAAGAATAGCGATAGTCTGACCTAGCTCTATTAGTCCAAAGGTGAATAAAGCATATGAATTTCTTAAGATTTTAGTGCAGCCCAGTAATAAGAATGCATGCCATGATACCAGTATAATATGCACTGATATATAACCTATCATGAAGGAATATCAGTAGCCCTTTCAAAATGCACACATGTATAATTAGTTTTATCTCATCAACAACCTCCCATGGCAGTATGTTCCACAGATTAACTATATGTGTACAGTTCTGATTTTGATTCTCTGGTGAACAGAAGAAATAATCAACATTTGTAGAGACATTTTGATATTGATATTCCATTATTTGCATGATATATATTTTATCTAATTATTCATGTATCTATAGATCTGTAGGTATACATTTAGATAGGTAATTTACCAAAAGAGGAAGAAAATGCAAATAACATTTGCAGGCAGCTCTATATGGACACTAGCCCTTAATTTTATCAGGTAGATGCCAAGTCTAGTGCTTAATGATAAGTTAAATACCTGTTCCTTACTTGCTCATTCTCTAGTGGAGAGCTATGTACCACAGACAAATAACATGCCCCATGAGTAATGATTGTTCAGTACATTTATCAACTGACCCTTCAAACTGATTAATTAACCTATGATAGCCAGCTTCCTGTGTGTTGCCTGATCTTTTCTGATTTAGAAGCTCTCCTTTATGTTGAACCTTAGTATGAAGCTGGCCTCCTCTTCTATACAGATCATAATATGTTAGCGGTGAATACTTAATATCAAGCGAATAAGCAGTATTTTGGTCTACAGCTCAGCAGATTCATATCAGGCTAATTTCCTAAGTGTTCCTTCCTCCGCCCCCTGCTCCCCCCAGCCTCAGACACTCTGGCTGGTGAGAAATTTGATGAACACTTTGGGCTGAACTCCAGTTCAATATCTGGCTGTTTTAATAAGCAGCTTCAGGATACTGCTACTTCATGGGAATTTAAAGAAGGGAGTAGAGAGAAGGGCTCCCTATACTATTCTTAGAAGCAAACAGTCAGATTTGGCAACTTGATTACAAAGCATGGAATTTATAAACTGTGCCATTCTAAAATTACTTCATTTGTATACAGTTCAGTTGGACGGTCATGTGTTGCAACATATTCCGGTTTAGCAGTGTAGTTCTGTAACACCCACAAAATCAAAAGGAAAATTGAGCCACACAGTGGATGCTGGTTATGTCATGTGTTGTCCAGCAACTGGAAGTTGTATGGGAAATGGTCATTGAAAGATGTGCATTAAAAATGTATATGTGTGCATCCAACATGCCCTTGATTTATTTTTAAGGGGAAACTGGAGAAACTTCCAAACCCTCTTCTTCAAACTATTCCACTTTTAATGTCTAGTGATGCTTCACAGCTGTGTTAACATTGAAGCATTTTGCCTTCTTATGGGTTAATGAAATTTCCACACTACTGACTCCTTTAAGTAGTTACCAATCTATATTATACCAGAGAGGCAGTGAAGGATAGGCATGCCTGGCGTGCTCTGGTCCATGGGGTCACGAAGAGTCGGACACGACTGAACGACTGAACAACAACATTATACCAGGTACCATACTCACAACAAGTGTCCTTGATAGCTTCCACAAAAACCTTTCTGGACCTCATTAAGTTGCACACATACTCAAGACAGAACAATTGTAAAGAAAACTCGAACACAGCTCCTTAAAACATTAAACGCTACCCCAAACACTAAGGATCCCACTTCACAATCACCCCAAAAGTAAATACCATGACAATACCATATGAGCAACACCAATGTAGCTTCTTCCATTTATATTGATAACATTGTGCATTTCTCTTTGCAAAGTTGCATTATACACATTTCAGCATTTAATCTGTATGTTTCTGCACGAACAGAAAGACATTCTGATGAAAACGTTGTTTCTTCCGCAGCTCAGAAGTACGACAGAAACAACGGTTTCCAAACCTTAGTCAGGGATAATAAACACAGATGAGCTCCTACATCCGTGCTAAGATCCCTTGCCTTTATTTTAAAAGAAAAGAAGGCTAGTGCTTTTATCTTAGCAGGACTGTCAAGACAGTCGTATACTTTTGCCAACAGTGCAGTCATTTCCCATTTATTACGGAGGTCCTTCCTCTTCAATGGGAGGGCAGAGAGAGCTTTAGAATAACTTGCTTTCCAGAAATAAATTCCAATGCCACCCCTGAGGTCCCAAGCTCGGTGCGGATCCTTCCCCATTCCAACTAGCACACTTACATGACTCGCGGGGAATTCTGTGAAGATCAATGCCATCCGTCTCCATTTCTGAGCCAAGTCTGGGAGGCTGAGCCTGGCGAAAGAAATGCTTGGGGGAATCTTTTCCTTCCTTCCTTCCTTCTCTCCCCTGAGGAGTTTCATTCAAGAAGGCAACCCAACTATTGCTGCAGCAGCCACGTCTGGGGAACAGCAAGCATAGTTGTCCAAGTAGCAGCAGCAGCAGCAGCTCCTACTTAGCCCGACCCATGCTGTTTCATCACGGCAGGGATGCCACCAACCGAAAGCAGCCTCAGCGATGCAAAAGAGCGGCGCGTGGGGTGTGCACTGAGGAAGCGTCCCACCTTGGCAGCAGAAATTCCCCCACCTCAGGGGAGGAAAAACAAACAAACCACAGACACACACAAAACCTCGCTCGCTGCTTTCCCGGGCACGCACAAAAGTCAAGGGTGCAACCTTTGCCTGGCGCACAGAGCTCCGGCACTCATGCTGATCCCGGGGTTTGAGGAACTCCCTGGCAAAGGGAGAGGCGGGGAGAGGAACCGACTTTAAAATAGCAACGCCGCTTGATCTCCCAGCCGGGCTCTCCCCGCTCTTGCCGCCGCTGAGACCAAAGGCAGCGGGAAAGAGGCAGTCCGCCACGTGACTCCTGCCGGCGAGGAAGAGCAGCGGCGGCAACAGCAGCAGCGCCGGGTGAGCGCCAAGCTGGAGGTGGAAGCGGCGGGGCTGCTGCCTTCTTCCCCGGCCAGGGGCGCGAGGAGCGCTTCTTATAGGACGCTCGCCAAGGCCAGCGTCGCGAACTCTTTGCTTAAGACGGGAGGGCGGGAAAGGGAAGGGTGGAGGCGGCGGCGGCTCCAGCCCGAGTTTCCATTACCACCCAAGCCCAGCCTTAACGGCCTCCAGCCACCACCTAGGCTGTGCGAGTGGAGTTGGGCGGTTGGACAACGCCTTTTGGTGACTTTGGGTCGCCTTCGCCTGCGTCACCTGCACATAGCGTGGGGGAGCGCAGCGCCCGGCGCAGGGCCTGTTTTCTGTTTCTTCAAGGCTCTGCATTTGCATGGAGAACCACCGAGGATAGAAAGGGCTGCTTCTACGGGTGTCGCTCACCCACCCTATGCCAGTGCTTCATGTGGGAAATGAAAGGCAGGCAAGAGCTCGCAGCAGTTTGGGAATCCCACAGTGCTTAGGAATGGGCTCTTTATTCTGTGAGGAGAGACAGGCACACACCTCAGTTGCAACTTAAGAGACACCTTGAAGACACACACACACACACACACACACACATTTTTAATATGCCTGCACCTCAGCCATCATGTGCTGCTCCATAGTTAAGAATTATGGTCTCTTGTCCCACATTCCTTTTTATTCTGCTGTTTTGCATGCCTTTTTTTTCCTCTGCCTGCTTTTCTGTGTTGACTTACTCAAGCATGGTCTGCAGGAGCCTGGCCTCAGTATTGGTCAGACATGCCAGGGACCCAGCATGACGCACCATAGCTGACACCCACCTGCACACTTAACTGGGCGAGCCCTTAAAACAAACAAAAATGCCAGAGAATGCCAGGTAGGTGCATTGTGCAAAGGAGTATTCTGGAAAAACAAAAGGGGAATGCACATAGTTACCCTATTCCGTACTGCAAGATGTAATGGTAGCTTCCAATATGGAGGATTAGGTTATCAGTGGATATTAGCAGTGCCTATGTCTGCCTCTGCTGTTGGAGTCATTTGAAACTGAATGCCAGTTGATGGAAGTCACCAATGGGGAGAGTGATGTTGCACAGGGGCCCTCCTTGCAGGCTTCCCGGAAACATCAGATTGGACATTGTGAAAGCAGGAGATGCTTGGCTAGGAGGGCCTTTGATCTGATTCATCCGGCTCCTTCTTGTGTGCTTATAAGTATGTGAGGGAAGAAGCCATCTTTTTATTCCTTCCCCAGTGACCCTGATGATGTGCTGTCATTTGGAGCAATTTTCCACACTCCATCCACCATCCTGTCGGCACCACCAAAACTGCTGCTCATCTCATAGCCTAGTAACTAAAATTCAGTAACTAAAATAAAGAACAGGGTGGGGTGGAATCCCAGCTCCTATTAGAACTTCCCCCAGGTGGTGTTACACATAATTCTACAAGGGTGATGCTATCTCATTGTAGCTTCCTTGTAAAACACCCAAAGGCCTAGAGCAGAGTAATTTGAATAAAGACGAGATCCCATCTAGAACTACAGTACCTATTTCCATCTACATTGCTGTGTCTCAGTTACTTCCTCAGCTACAGAGCAATGTGCTTTGGCACAAATCTCAGGTGGTTTCGGATGCCAACAGTGTCAGGCTGTTTTCATTCTCAAGCACTAACTCAGAGGTGTAGGAAACTGAAGCAGGAGGATTCTCTCCATTGACAACACACAGAATTACACTATAGACAGATAGGGGCCTTGCAGGCATCCCACTTTGTAGTGTGAACCGTTATAGAGAGTGAAGCCCTCTTGAGGTGTTTTAGACTAACGAAACATGGGGAGGGGCAAGCAAAGACACATTAGCTCCACATACACACCTGTTTCCATTTCAGTCACATTTGCGAGTGCCTTTTGGGTTCCTTGCATGCTTTAGACTTCATTGGACCATCCAGCTCAATATCATTTGCATTGATTGAAACAGCTTTCCAGGTTCTTGAGCAGCGGACATTCCCAGCCCTAGCTGAAGATGCCAGGGATTGAGCCTGGGATGAGTTCTGCTGCTGGACAGTACCTGCTTTTAGAGGTGTGGGAGAAGCACCAGCCACTTTTTCTTTTTCAGAATAAGAGGCTGTGGAGGGGCCTCATGTGGACCATAACCATGGCACATGAAGTAGGAAGCGAAAGTCTTTCCTCCTTGTGCTATTTTCCTCCCAAAAATGTCCACCCCAGCAACTGTTGTCCCCTACAGTAGGATGGGGGGGCACTGTTCACCTGAGCTGTCAGTCGCAACACTGCTGCTTTATTTCACAATTCTGCAGCTCCATAGAAATCTTGGATATGTGGATTTATGTCTCCTGACTCCCCGCATCCCTTAAATGGAATCTATTATAATTTATGGAGATTCACTCTTCTGAAATACCAAATGTTTCAAATAATGGTTACTCTTCAAAATGCATGATCTATGACGATCCTACCTGTGTTTCTCCTACTGGAGTTGGAACACAGTGAACTTGGAGGTCTGGGGGGGGGGGAATGAGGCATCTCCTGTATCTAGTTTCAAAGACAAGACATCATAAGGCAATGTGGGCAATATTATCAATTTAGGGCTCCTCCAGATGACCTGCTTATTTAGCATTCATCCTGATTTGCACAAAACTTACTTGGTTGTCAGACTATGTCCGGTCTTTTATTATTATTATTTTTTAACCGAGTAGTCATTCTTATTTGTTTAAAGGGGTGAGTAGTTGCATAACAGTGAGCGTTTATTCTGCATTCATCCTTATTTGTGTGCTTGCACCTAGCAGGGTATTTAGACATCTTCCCATTCTTCATTTGTTCATCCCACACTTTTATTTTTCATTTCCCTGTCACTTTCCAAACTGCAATCAGCCCCCTTTAAAAAAAAAAGTTGATTTGTTACACTAGGGCAATAAATCTAATTCCATAAGCCCAAATTTCCGGTATGCACTTGAATCCCTCCTGCAAAATGCTGACAGTCTGGAGACACTTGCCTATGGAACAGGAATGCTGCAAGAGCTTTCAAAACAAGCATTCAACTAATTCAAAAATCCATACTGCTTTTGCCACAAGCTGAACAATATTCCACTGAGTAGTCTTACTTTGCACATTTGCATTTTGTCCTTCCTCCAAGGAGTTGAGTGTGGCATATATGGGTTTTACCTCACTTTATCAAAGCGATAAAAAGAATCAAATAGTTGTGTGTAAAAAATAGCAAATGGCTGTGTAGAGACCTGTATTGTGTGTCTACACAGTGCTTTGTCGGGGTGTAGCTTTTACAATCAAAATGAGGGACCTGAATCTTAATACTGTTTTGATAGTGTGTTTCATAAAGGGAGTAGACCTCTGCCCAAACCCAGTTGAAAATTACTGAAACAGACTCTCAGCTTCAACTGGGAATAAAGGATGCTGTCTTTTTCTACACTGTTACGCCATCACAACAGATCTGTGAGATAGATTAGACTGAGAGACAGTGACTTGCCCAAGATGAGCCGGTGAACTTTATGGTGCTGTTGTGTGTTTTTGTGTTGAACCCCAGACCATGTCTGTTTCTTTACCACTCCACACTGGCATCCTAGTCTGTACCTATCTCAAATATGTGTCCTAAGCACAGACCTGGTTTTCTTCATTCTTTTCCCTCACTGCAGGGAATTGCTAATTTCTAACTGAAATATGAAAGGCTCTTCTGCGGATGCCAAGAAGAGACTCCCCCACCCGAGCTTGGCTGCAAGAACATTAAAGGAAGGTTGATGGCGCCTTCTTGTGTATCCATAAAACTTGGCGAGTGACATCCACAGATAAATATAATAAATTCAGCCAAGTCTACCTTAAACAAAGCAGTTTGCAGGGGGGAACTGACCTTGGGCATTTGAGCAACAGTGCCCCTGAATGATAGCAGCAGCTGACATGTGCAGGGAGGATTCCTCTTTAAAGGTCACTAACATACTTTGCCAGCAGGCTGCAGGAGAACAGGCAGCTACTGGAGACCACAGGCTTCTAGCCTAGGAGGGGAAAGAGGTGGGCTTTGAGACCACATCCTCCCCAAGTGAAGGGAGCTGAGAGATCCTGGTGTGCATTATGCCACTAAGGACTGTTGGGTGAAAGATAATTAAGAGGTCCTGTTAAGAGGGTTCATCTTGGTATCTGCAAAGTGAAATGCCACTTAGAAATAGATCATTTATTGATTGATATTGATTTTTTTAAAAAATGACAGTGCATTTTGATGAAATGTAAATTCTTCCTGTCTTCACCCCCTCCCCCCATGTCATTGTGATTATTTAATCCTCTATCTAGCCTAAGTTTAATTATTTTCTATACCATATCAGTTTTCATAAATAGCTGAGCCACTTTGCAGGAGGTCTTATTATTTATAAACACATTAGCAGTTCATGAGCTCAAGGTCTAGCCAGAATGTTAGCAACGTTCTCACACACAGGATTTGCTAACACGGTGTCAGGTGATGCAGTGAGGCAGAGCTGGCCAGGATATAAACCTCCAGTGGTCCTCTTGCCTGTGATCCATCTGCTTGAAAGTCAGGGCATTCAAAGAGCATTCGAAGAGCTCTAAAGTAGTTTCTACCAACACTAGCAGTACAGAAGCCAAACAAGCAAGTTTTAAAGTGTGCTTCTCTTATAGTACGGTAATTCACAACTAGCATTGCGAAACTGCATGTGATGTAATCATCTGCAGGTAAGCAGAGTGGCATAAAAAGATTTCCAGGGTAGAAAGTGAAAACACCACAGGTTGATGTCAACCCCCATAAACATCTTGTCCATGGATGACAATTGACCACAGCTGGAGTAAGGCAACTATGGTGTAATAGAGTATTTAGTATGTCTAACTGCACTCCAGAATTTTATTTTATTTTAGCCACATATCAGTGGTTTAAAAGACCAATGGTCTTGCTCAGTTTTTTTATTACTGTATTTCGCAATGAACTACAAGCCTTAACATTTCCAGGGCATTTCTTAATTCTTTGGGCTGCCACAGAGTAGATCTTTCTATTTAAGAATATTTTAGTTCATTTCCCTTCTCCAGTTTCTACAGAGGCCACAACTGTAGATTTCAAAGCAAATCGTATCACATAATTAAGAAAAGCTACCAAACATCATGAAAACGTGATGGTATGTGAACTGTAAGGGGAAACCCTTGCTTTGTCTTAGCCTTAGAACAAGAATATTCTGTTGTTACTACATCTTAAAGTATACCATGTATAGTATTACTACTACCATAGTTTCAGTCTTCTCCTTTACCTTTTCCCTTCACATTCCTTCCCTGTATGTGACAGCCAGAATGCTGGTGGGAACTAAGTGTTCTGATTTTATTGTGCTGGTTCTACGAAACTTGCACTGGCTACCAATCAGTTTTGGGGTTCAACTCAAGGTACTAGTCTTAACCTTTAAAGCTTGGGACCTGGGTACCTCCAAAATTGCCCTGTCCAATTTGTCCCTCGCCACCCCACCCACTTGAATCATCATTGGGGGGCTCTGCTTCAAATCCCTCGCCTTGGTGAAGTGAGGATGGTGTCAAATTGGGTGGGCCGTTTTCTGCTACGGCACCTAACCTTGCTGAGTGAAGTCTGTCAGGCCTCATCAGTATACTGCTTTAGGTGGTTGGTGAAGGCCTGGCACTTTTAAGAAAGTCCTTCCATTTATTAAGTCATCTTTCACAGTCTTAGGTCTGTTACTGTTGTGGTGTTGGCATTGGATATTGTTAATTTATTGATTTCAGTATGTACTGAATATCCATTTTAGTGATTCAGCTTGGGGTTTTTTCTGCTTTCATTACTGTCTGTTGACTGTCTTGAATCTCCTTGAAAAAATAGGTGGTTCAGCTGAGGCACAGGTTTACCACCACTGTGAGAAATGGGCCAAAGCAGGGGCGGTTAGAAGCTGCTATCATAATTAGCATTAGAAAGACTTGGCATAAATTTTCGATTGCCACTGCTGGCACTGTTAATTCTATTTTGAAAGAAAGGTCTTGAGTGGTCTTACATTCACTTTTAAGTTTGATTCACTTTGCTTTCATGTTCACAGTGGTATTTAAAACAATCTTTTTCAAAAGGAATTTGATAGTTGACATGATTGCATATAAAAGTCTGTTCCTATAAATATATAAATCATGGTCATTTTAAAATATAGGCTTTTTTGAACAAAATGTAATCCTCAAAGACTTAGCAAAAAAGTAAAATGAGCTTGGGTTTATTTTTAATACCCATTATTCAGTTCATTGTAACTTTTATGGTTCACTGTGCAAATATGGATTTAGATAACTTTGAAAAATGCACATTATTTACTTTATTAGAGCCACAGTACAGTATGTGATGTTCTAGATTTGTGATAAATTGAAGCCTAGCGTTGCTGCATTTTACTCCTTCATATGTGAGCCGAGGCAAAATCACGACCTCTGTACCAAAGAGAGAATGAACGACCTTTGTCCTAACTTCATGCTTGATGAAGAGGCACAGCAGGTGCAATATGATGTTCAGTAGATAAAAATATTTTGGGAAGGATATTTCATATTATTTTGATATGGTGAAAAAGTTCATAAGATTTTTTTTTTATAGATCTTAATAACTTTCAAAAAAATAATTGCGCTGGCAAAGCAAAACATCACAGAAGCTAACTGCAATGCCTACTTTCTGTGACCTGGTGGGCAACCTGTACTAGCTTTTGTGTTGCTTGTGGCCCTTGGCCCAATTTCCTGTGGGTGACAGAGGGAGAAAAATAGGTAACTGAAAGAGAGAAGTGGGTGAGAGGTGGGGAGGGAGAGAGAAGGTGATGGCCCACTTTTGGCTTGGACTCCAGCTCCAGTTTGTGCCCCCTGTCGGATTACCCATAAGATGCAGCCCATAAGAGAAAAAAAAGGTTGCCTGCCCCTGTCCTTTGGGGAAATTGTGTGCCGTTCCTAAGTTCCACAATCAGTATTCGTCTTGCAGAAAAGGACTGACCCCTTCCCATGGCGCACTTCTGAAAATCTGCTTCAGAAGATTAGGAGATCTTCCAGAAAAAGCATAGGGGACTACCACAAAGGGCGAATTAGCAAAAATCAAGCTCACATGGAAGAAGCAGAATTGTCATTTCCAGTCATACAGGGCAGCACAGAGTATGGTAAGGGAGTCCCCAATCCTTACAACACTGGTAAAGTTGGAGAACTGTGAACCAGCCTTAACAGCAGACTGCTAAGTCCTATATAAACTGTTCTGAGCATTATAAGGGTCTAGACTGGTACTGTAATTGTACTGAATCATGCATAGATGGCTGGTTCTTAAAGAACCATCTAAAATGGTTAGAAAATGAAATGACATTGTGTAGCATAACATGGTTGGGTACATTTCTGGAGTACTCTTTTAAAAAAAAAACCATGGAGGGCCTATGCACTTATGAAGAAATATATAAACCAATTTAATTCATTTCCCAGCCTAATATATAATAGCTGTATAATAGCTTCTTTTAGAAGAAAATGAATCTTCCAAGTAGACAAACTGCATCTATAGTACAGTGGTCCCTCGGGTTACATACGCTTCAGGTTAAGAACTCCCCTAACCCAGAAATAACGCTTCAGGATAAGAACAGAAATTGTGCTCTGCCGGCACAGCGGCAGCGGGAGGTCCCATTAGCAAAAGTGGTGCTTCAGGTTAATAACAGTTTCAGGTTAGGAACGGACCTCCGGAACGAATTATGTACTTAACCAGAGGTACCACTGTACTACAAAACAAAGAGTTATGTAAATCACCAGAACATGTTTCTTTGTCAGAAATCTAGTCCTTCCAAATCACTCCCTTTCTGCTTTTCTGACACAGGCGTTTTGATAATTACATTGTTTTAAAACTGCCTTTGAAACATTTCATCTGCAGTGTAAGATTTGTTTTATGGGCAAAAATGAGTAATAAACCCAACACCACTAAAAAGAACATCCGTGTTCTGGATTAATGGGTACAATGTGCAATGCTGATAACGTTCCAACAAGAGTTTTGGAAAACAACAGTACAGGTACAAGAAGGGGCAAGTATTATAATTGTTTCCGAAGAAGGCACTTAATTGACACTGAACTTTGTAGGACACAAAATCAAACCCATTCATTCTTGAAAGTATTTACAGCTTCACCTATTTATTATATATCAGGCTAGTTTCACAAAATGGTTCTGTTCTACCAAGATGTTTTGTGCCGACAGTAGTTTAGAACCTAAGCCATAATTTTAGCTACAGGCGAACCATGTTTTAGAGTAGCTTGTCTGCTTTTACCTTCCATCTAGGCAAAGTGATGGTCTGTTAATTCAGACAGCACACCAAACTATATTCTGGTTTTCTATTCTGGTCTGCTCATGGATCACAAACTATGTTTTTTTTCCATTCAGACCTCACACTAAACCATACTTTAGCTTCCTTTAAACCATGGTTTAAAGGTGTCTGACTTGAGCCAGCATCTTGAGCCAGCCATACAGCAATATATTATGGATAGACTGGGTATATAAGCCATAGTCCTAGGATGGGAGACTTTCTGGAGTCCAAGGGCCACGTTCCCTCATGGGCAACCTTCCTGGAGCCACACATCAGTGGTGAGCATGGCAAAAGCAGATGAGGCCAGACACACACCACTCTCCTCCACCCAGGCAAGCAAGAAATATCCCAGCTGAAGGACTCATTCTAGCTAGGTAAAATTACAGGAGGTGGGCACTGAGCAGGATAAGTAAGGATTGTGATCTGTGTATGTGGCCTGGACAGAGCCCCAAGTGCTGACTAGAGAAGCCTGGAGGGCTACATTTGGACAGCAGGCCTGAGGTTCCTCACCCCTGCTACAGACATCATACAAGGTTTGGGAGACTGTTTGGAGACGGTGCATGCTACATGACAAAGGGATATCCCTTGAGATTGCACCAATGCTCCTAGCATCTTTAAAGAAAGAAAGGCATATTCTTCTCAGTCCAATGACCCAAAAGCATTAAAGCATGATTACCCTTCTGTCTTCAATGAGGCTGGCAGATTGAGAGGGGGGAGGATGCAGTGAGGTGATATGTTTTCCTACCCAAAATTAGTCTGCTCTCTTGAGATGCAGTTGAGGCAGCCTTTATTGATGTATCAGTTCCCAGCCCAGTTGGCTTGTGTATGTGGAATTGCTCGGGGAGGGGAGGAAGTGCACCTTGTCCCTATCCCCAGGTGGCAAAATGTATTGGGCAAGCCCTGAATGTAAGTATTGTTATGCAAGATGGTTTAGAAAGCCTTTGTGAGTCACACTCACAGGTTGTAATCAGTCCCGGCAATCTGTGGTTTAGATAGTATTCTAAAGAAAAGGTTTCTGATTTTTAGTAGACTCATGCCCAAGGTAAAAAATAAAAATAAAAATCACCCACCACAGGGATAACCACAGGAAGCACAATGACTCTAGACACTACTGAGTCATAGTCTCTTAGATCCCTCCTTGATTCCAGGGAAGAATCTTTATCCTACCCTAAGCTGCACTGGCTCATTAGGTGAAAACAATCCTATTTTCTGCAGCTGCCACCCACGTTCATGCCCTTGTTCTTGCATTTCTATATCCAAAAGTTAGATAGCTGATATGGTAAAGCAGAAGGTGTGCATGTAAGAAGGGGTGGGGGTGGGGATATAATTCCCAAACTAGTACATGTTTGATAAACGTCCTTCTTACAGTGTATTTTTTCAAAGAATGCCACTCCCTTTCCTGCCCAAAACTTATACTTACTTTCAGTTTATGGATAGTAGAATCATAGAACTATAGATTTGGAAAGGATGTTGAGGGTCATCCCGTCCTGCAATGCAGGATCTCAACTGAAGCACGCATGACAGATGGCCATTCAACCTCTGCATAAAAACCTCCAATGAAGGGCTGCTCTCTGGATCGTTGAAACTCTTCTTAGCACAACCTGATCCTACATATCCCTTGAAACCTGTGATTGCTAGCCAGAAAGCACATATAACAAGAGGTATGTGTGCATAGGTGGCTTCCTGTGTACCCACATTACCTTCTAGAACTAGAGTAAGAGCCTCCATTTCCCCCCCCAAACAAGGCACAATGTGCTAACAATATGGTGCCCATTTTGGCATGAATCCACAGCACTGGCCCCATGCCACCCTCCTCTACTAATGACAGCGTGGATGAAGGGGCAATGTGGGATGATACAGCATGGACCACAGAAGTCGGATGCTCATTTAATACCTCTCCCCCCCCCAAACAAGGAACAGTTCATGCAGATGCACCACTTGGCAGTAAATTGATACAGTCAAGAAAGGTTATTGGAGCAGCTATTAGTGTTTTATTGATTTGCTAGCACAATACATATTTTATGTCCACATTTTCTCCCTCTCTCCTCTCTCCTTACATTGTTTCAGTGAGCTCAGAAGGGACTATTTGTGCGCCAGGACTCAGTGAGGGCATGTGTCTCAATCTGGACCTCAATAACAAACACATTACAAAAGGTGCAGCAAGGTTTTACAATAACTGTTCCTGAGGTATCAAACATTGGATTTTTTAAAAATAGAAATGTAAAGTTGACTATTACGTATTACAGTACTGCTCTCTGCCTGGAGGCAAAATCTTCTGTAAGCAAATGCTGCTAATAGATGTGATTCAACCCTAGAAGACTACCATATACGGAGCAATTCTTTTGAAGTCAGATGGTCGCGGGGAGAGTCCATGGTAGAGAAGCTGCCACTTTTTAAGCCCATCAGGCTCATGTTGTCAAGGGCAGAAAGTTTATATCTGTGGTACTTCTTCTCCCCCCTCCTGTTTTTGGTACTTGGTTGTCCTGTTTTATTTACCTTCCCATTGGTTTCAGTGAATTGATTTATTCTTTTCCACGTTGGGGGAACAAGAAGACTTTGGATCCTGTGGATCCAAGGCCTTCCCCTGTCACACACCCCTTTTCATTCCCTGCCACAATCAGAGGACCAACATCAAAGCAGTGATGGTGCTGGAGCATAGCTAATGGTCAGGGATGACGGGAACTGTGAACCGGTAGTAACTGGAGTGCCACATGTCCCCAGCTGTAGGATCAGATCTGTGTAGGCCACAACTTGGTTTATTAATGCACACTCAGGTGCTTTGAGAAAATGAACTATGACACCTTCCTTAGGAGAGGATGGAAATCTTGCCACCCAGTCACCAGCTGCTTTCACATTCTTTCACATGGTCATCTTACAAATGAGGCACCTGCCTACTTTACTGAACTTTGCATTTCCCGGTGTATCCATTTTTGATGCCTCAGGAGTATATAAAATTTGTGGCAAACATTTGGTAGAATTGGTCTGCAGAATGTCATAAAAATTGCCTCAGAATTAATATAGCTCAACTTTCATTTAAAAAAAAAAGTTTTAGAATTTCAGCCTCCTGGTTTTCAGCTCTTGATTCTAGCTTCTGATCATCAAGTTAAATATATATTTCTTTACATATTATATATAAAAAGGACTTCCTTTGAAAGTCTTGGAGCATTCTTTCACAGACAAACATAATTATTTGAATGGTTATGCAGCCTGGCTATCAAGATTTTGACCTTAAATACTATCCTTTACAATAGCTGCCCCATCTATCAATTTGCCTGTCTATAATATTTATACTCCATCTTTCCATTATTAAAAAAAAACTTTAAGGAATCTACAATTACTGAGGCCGACCCACCCATGAGGCAAGGTGAGGCAACTGCCTCAGGGCGCAAGATCCACAGGGGCAGTAGATCTGACCTCTAAAGAATGCATCTGTTGCTGCTACGGTGACAGCAATGGCTGTGGCGCTCTTCTTGGAAGCCATATCTGCCACCTTGGCAATGCCCCTGATTCAGAGCGCGCCCTTTCTCCCCCACAACAGCCTTTGATACCTACTTCAGTTGTCAGGTAAGATTGACTTGATTCTCACCATGTTTCTGATGTAGATTTTCACTCACCCCTTGTTCCCTGGTGGCGGGGGGGGGGGGGGAATGCCATTTTGTGGTTTGCCTCAGGTGCCAAAATGTGGCCCTGACAATTACATTCTATAAAATCACAGTCTCAAAGAAATTGGGTGGCAATATCAGAAATCAACATCATTCATAAAAACTGTGAACAAACTAAAAAATAAAAAGCCTTTAACAGGCATTCAAAAGAGAATATTTTTGGAGAGAGCATTCCACGATCAGGACACTACCGAGAAGGAGGCTGAATCCCTGGTCACCACCATCCTGCCCTCCAAGGGCAAAGATAACCCAAGGGCAAAGATAATTAGAGGAAGGCTTCTGAATGAGCAGGATCATGGAGGAAAAATCTTGCTCTTTTACCCTTAGAGCAGGGACAGCCAATGTGCCATACCCTCCAGATATTTGTTGGGCTACAACTCCCATCATCCCTGACCATTGGCCATCTCAGCTGAGGCGGATGGCAGTTGTATTTCTGTGATATCTAGAAGCACTAGGTTGATTACCCCTGATTTAGAGAGGGTACTAGTAAATATGAGGCCTTCTGAGTCCTATCCATCCACCCACTGAAGATGGACAGCTCCGTCTGCTTGCCAATATTTTATTCTTTTCACTTCACCTTGTTTCATTAAGTGCCAAACCACACATCATGTGGAAGACCCATACTAGATTTCCCTGATGTTTTCGATTTTACTTTAAAGGTGCCAGGGGACTGAGGCTGCCAATTTAATCAAGGCACTGCCACAGAGGTGCTATTTAACTCTTTCTCTCCATAATATTTTCCCAGTCTAATGTCGCCATCCCCCTACAGCTTTTGTTAGTTCCATAGAGGAACAAATAGGGGTACCCGAATTCCCCCCAAAAACCTAATAGCAGTTTGGACAGGGGTGATGCACACCAGGAAAACAGTACCAAGAGGAGATTTTAAAATGTGTATGTTAACATACAGTGACTTCAAATGTCTTAGGTGTCATGCACTCAGAGGTAATAAAAATGGGCTCTAAAGTATTTAGACTTCAGCTCAGATTTTCTATAGCCATTTACATTGAAAACATTCTGTTCACCTTGATTATTTTCTTTCCTAATAAGAATATAAGTAAGAAACAATAAAATGTGATCTTAAGAGAATCATCTGTCTTGAACATTTCAAGATGAAAGAAACTCCTTTCAGCAAAATATATGCACAGATGTACAGTATTACTTATTAGCAGTTTGTGGAGCCTTAAACAACAGCTAAATATGATGCATTGTTTTAAACACAAGGGGGCACTAAAAAGCTAATCCTTCTCAACAGTATTAGAAAACGCTTGACCGATCCTCAAACATCTCTAAAAATGAGCGTGAGAGTTACATCAAAAGTGGTGGCATAACATGGAACTTTTCACCAATTTGGTATGAAGTGCTGGAAAAGCCACCTTGTGTGGCACATTTTATTGAAACAAATTCTCTTGTAATGGCCAATTGGCTGAGCAATAAACCTGAAGTCTTGGACTGATTATTTTTACTATGAGGGAGGATTGCCACTCCAGCAGTTTTCCTGGTAAAAGAGGAAGTTTGCATCCCCCAAAGTCAGCATGGAGATACGCATGCCAGCCAAAACCCGGCCCAGAGTTATGTTTAAGCCATGAGACGACGTGCGCATAGCTGACTATACACTGGATTGAAGACACTGCATTCACAGTTATAGAATAACAGCAACACCACAGAGCTTATCTTTTAATGCCTCTGCGTGGAATAAATTGCCCCAAGCAATTCTGCACATCCTGGGCACGCTCGAGCAAAAAGTGATGGGATGCGACTGAGTCACCAGACTAACTTAATTCCTATTAATTTAAACCGGACTTAGTAATGATTGACTGTAGCTGGATTTTACCCACTACATATTGCATATTCTATGCAGCAGTAATGTTTGGCGCTTCTGGACAGAAGGGAGAGGAAGGCTGGGGGGACTGGCTGTTGCACACAGTCTGGTGAACCCTCCCGACTATCTCTCTAGCACTGCCCTCTGCTTAAGAGGCAAAGCCACACCAAGATTCCAGTAGAAATCTATGTATACTCTTTAGGCTTAACTTGTGTCACACTTGCCTAAAACACTGACCACCATAGGCATATAGAGTGCTATGAGTGTTGGGGCAGGAGCACGTACATGTTATTTTTCAAAACCTCAAAAAAGAAGAAACCTCTTCTCTTTGGAGCAACAACAACTGAAAGAGATGGATTGGTGATTTCATCTGTACTCAGTAAATAAGGGAATATTCCCAGGGAGCGGACCTGACCTTTTCAGTTTCACCAGAAATGGAGGGGGAGATGGAAATAGCAGTGGTGAAACTGACAACATGTATACACGCGCACACACACCCAGAACGAGTGGGTGGAGTCATTTCTGGATGTGTCTGGAAAAACTGCTGGGCGGAGAGCAAAAAATGAGCTTCCTTCACAGAAGACACACACAATTGAAGAACCTTAATCTGATTCCTGCATGGTCATCAGTTGATTTAAAAATCTGACACAAGCACATTTATAGCTATTTCTAGCAGCAGGTAGGAAGTTTGGAAGCGATAGGGCCCCTCTAGATGGCCTGTTCATTCATCCTGATTTGCTTGTTCAAAGTTTACTAGATTATAGCCAGTCTTTATTGAGCATTTGTTCTGATTTGTTTGTGGGATGGTTATATGACAATAGGAATTTGCCCTGCATTCATCGTGATTTGCTTGCAGAGCGTTTATACGTCTTCTTGTTAGCCGCTCATTCATCCACACACTTTCCAAACCACAAAATGTCAAATTCTTTTTAAAAGTGGGTTTGTTGCTCTAGGACAACAGTACCCTTTACTCGACTTGCAACTGTGCATACCAAAAGTTCTGCTGAAGCACTTGAATCCCTTCTGCAAAATTGTGAGAGTCTGATGGTGCTCTTAGTCATTTGCATAATGAATGCCCCAGGGGTACTTTGATTTTACCCTAATCATCCCAATCTTTCTTTCTCATCCTGTGAAAATCTTTAAAGTTACACATGGAAGTGTCCATAATATCAATTTTTATTTCCAGTTCAGTGGTACCTCAGAAGTTGAACAGAATCCATTCCGGAAGTCTGTTCGACTTCCAAAAAGTTCAGAAACCAAGGCGCGGCTTCCGATTGGCTGCAGGAAGCTCCTGCAGCCAATCGGAAGCTGTGGAAGGCGCGTCGGACATTCAGGTTCCAAAGAACATTTGCAAACCAGAACACTCACTTCCAGGGTTGCGGTGTTTGGAAGCCAAAACGTTTGACTCGCAAGGCGTTTGGGATCCAAGGTACGACTGTATTTCTAATGCAAGATATGTTATCTGAAAAGTGCAGTATTTAAATGAAATGACAAGCTATCTTTTTTTGCTGGCGGTGAACTGCTTTAAAACTGTTGTTTGGTGTTTGCATGTTTTGCACTTATCACATGGGACTTGTAATATTTCCCTTCAACCATATCCTGTTATCTTAGGCATTTTTTAAATGCAGGATTCCTTATTAAAATTCTCAAGATAGCTGTCTATCAAGCCCTCTGGCTGACTTTACACACAAAAATGGAATAAGACCTCTCCCCTGGATCAGACACAGGAAACCTTTGACTCTCTAGATGCTGTTGAAGTGCAGTCTCATTGTCCCTAACCATTGGCCATGCTGGCTAGGATGGAAGGGAGTTTTAGTTCAGCAACATCTGGAGGGTCACAGGTTCCCCATGTCTGCCCTAGATGAACACCTGTTCTTTTTTTTAAAAAAAACCTCTTTTGCCACGTAGGTTTGAAACAAGATACTTCTGTGTGTATTTGTGGTTATTGGTGGAGTGCAAAGGGCTGTAACTATCCCCAAATTTGTCAGGTACATCTCAGGTGTTCCATATTGAATGGCTAAATCAGCTTTACCACAGATTCCACTGCTAGTTCTATATGCCATAAGTTATTAAGTACACCTAGAAGGGAGATTGAATTTGCCACCGTGGAAATAGTCATGAAATCCTAAACTACCAACATTTTGAATTCTGAAAACCTGCCAAAAGCGAGAGGAATTACATACAGAGGTGGTGTAGAAAGTCACTTTAGCTCTTAAAAGGTTCAACACGTTCCAAACCATTTCTCTTCCATTCCAGATGTTTTATTTCTACCTTCAGCTTTTTCAAAGCAAAATGAGATTTTATTCCTTGCTGTTTCTCTAAATCCTTGCTTATATTGCTGACTATATCTTGTTAGAGCGTCTTGGGTTACTTAAACTACATTACAATGTTTATCTATATGTATTGCACAGGATTTCATAGACCACTCAGGCAGGGTTCTTTGCATATATAAAGTCGGTTTCATAGCTGCAGAGTCACTTCAAGACAAGATTTCCTCCCCACAGCCTCAGAGATCGCCATTTAATAGCAAGAGTGCCTGCCCAGAAAAGGCTAACACAATTGTTCCCCATAGTTTGGGATCCCCACATACATCCCTGGAAAAGTTCTGACATAAAATATACACCACACATTTAAAGAATCCTGGGAATTGTAACTTTCCCAACAGAGTATTTTTGGGGGGAAGTCATGTGCTTTAAATGTGCATTTGTTGTGCTTTAACTGTATGGTGGATCTGCCAGAAAGAAGCTCCTTCTCATAGTAGCCAGAGGAAAAATCCTGCTTTGCTGATTGTTGTCTTGGTTCGAAGTTCTTAAAAGAGGCAGATGTGTTTTTCTTTTCAAAATATGGTCACTGTTATTCAAGTTTGGGAGTAAGCCTGCTATCTTTACTAGGGAGATAGCCATGTGGCAGCATGATTCAGAAAAGAAAAACAGTAACCCGAGGACTTTGGCAATTCCTTACATTTAAAGAAAAAGGCCCTTGGTATTTAATTATATCTATTTTTCACAGAGCATTGATTAGTTCTACTAAAATAATCTGGGTGTCATCTGAATAGCCATAAAACTAAATAACCTTGTGCTTAATAATACCAGTTTTAAAAGAGGACTACAATACGTTGGTTTTAAAGGTGCTTTTGTAGAGAATGTAAATATACAATAAGCCATTCCTACTAGCCCAAACAGTTATCACATTGTCAATGACCTGTCATTCAGTTTCCTTCGTTTTCCAACCAAACTCGTTTTGCTATCTGGATTAAAATAAAACAGTACAGCAAAATAACCATTTGCCTAAGAAACCCTGCAAAAACTGTTTCAAATGCAGTATCTTCTTTCTTCAGACAGAGCTCCCCAGTTCATGGTGTTAGGCTCTTATCTATATTATGTTGTTCTAATGCATTTCTTTCATTCAATTGACACATTGGAACTTCCAATGATGTCAATGGAACCTTTCATCTTCAAAGAACAATTTTGTCCTAAAGCATGTTGTTAGTATAGTTTTACCAGTAAATGAATTGTGATTTTACATATGGAAGTTAACTGTGTGTAGCCATCAGTATTTTCAGGTGATGTTAATATTAAAAGACATTCCTAATGATAAAATGTACATAGAAATTATGAAACCGACTTTAACCTCTCCCCGCTCCCGCAACAAAAACATACAAAAACATGTAGTCATCGAAGATATTACAATAGAGCAATTGTCTTACCTGTTAACAAGTGAGTGTAATACATTTTTCAGAAAGGGCAAGTTTGCTTTCTGTCCTAGTACTCCTCACTGATAGTAGACTGTTCCAGAAATGAAAGACAAAAATGGAATTGCATCAGAAAACATGAAGGTAATTAAGGTGTGGCTCAGAGGTTTTTGTTTTTTTTTAAAAAAAGAGGCTTTGTAAGTTTTGAATGACTTTCAATTAATGTTCAGTGACATTTGTAAATAAGTTTCACCTGATTTGCACAAGATGCCCAACCATGCTTTAAAATTAAGTTTGATTGAGGGTTTGAAAACATGCAGTTAACTCAACTATCTAACTGAGGTGGGGTCATACCTTAGCAGGAGAGCAAGTGATTTGCACACATAAGGTCTCAGGTTCAGTCCCTAAGATCTCCAGTTAAACGTTTCAGGTAACAGGTGATGCAAAAGACATCAACCAGAGGCTCTTTTGTGTGGCTGGAATATAATCTGTAGAGCTCAGTCTGTATAACACATTTCACTTGCAGAAGGTCCCAGGTTCAAGTCTTGACATTTCCAGTTAAAAGGATCAGGCGATGTAAGTACACAACCTTTGGTGGAGATGCCTGGTACAGAGACAGCACTATATTAAATAGACAGAAAATCTGACGTGGTACAAGGCAGCTCCCCATGAGACTGTGGAGCACATGAAATGCCCAGCATCTTTTAAAAGAATCTCTAATCCAAGAATTTTTCCTATCATGCAGGTTTGACCCTATACTGTATCTCCAAAACAGCTTGTTCAGCCTTACTGGTCATGAGCTGGCTAACTTGCTTTTTATCATTTAAATGGCATGTTGTTGAACTTGGTAAATCCAAGGCAATAAATGTAGACCTAGCATGTCACTTCTGTGATACACAGTGTTTAAATTCTGTCTTAATATGCTTGCTTTCCTTTATTCCAGCAAACTGCTTTTCTTTTTATTTTATTTTTTTAATGCATTTCTGTCCCGTGATCCATTGCACTGGCTGGGCAGACCATAGACAAATCTATGCATTAAAGGTCATAGCGTTGCGTCCATGACACTCCCCTGGTACCAGGACCAACATCCTTTGCAGGTGCTGTGCCAAGAAGAAAGCACCTTGCACAGTGAGACAGGTTGCAATGCTGTTCTTTTTTTTAAAAGCAGCCACTTCAGGAGCGGGTGTGGCAACAAAATACTGTGTGTCAATCCAAAACAAGCCCCTTTTTCAAGGCTGCTAGCTGCACCTCATCTGGTGCACTCACAGCCTAACCATTAAGAGGTTCCCCCTTGGCAGGCCCAGAGACAGATCATCCAAAGGGAAAGTTGGACCCAAAGAGTCCAACTTCTGGCAGAGTTAATTTGCAATAGCAGCCTCTGTTGTGTTCTTTCGGCATGTTTTATCAGTAGAGGGCAGTGCCACAAAGCCCCTTGTGTGACCACTAGTGCTGCGGCAAATGGTGCTGGGGCAGGAGCAAAAACAGTTATATTATTGTCCCTGTTCTTTGGGAAAGCTGAAACTTAAGGGTGGGGGTAGCGAGAATGGCTGCAATAGCAATTAAACAGGTTTGTGTGGCAGAGAGGCCTTCTTACAAATGCCCCCAAATGTCTAGATCGTCCTCAAAACAGTTGGAGCCAAGTTCATGCAAAGTAGTCTACAGCAGATATTTATATCAGCATCACGTTTTAACCTCAGCTTACTTTGATTTGTATAGGCCCCATTCTCAGCTCTTGTTGCAACTAAAACGGTTGCTGTTAGTCATGGGCATACACGGGGGCAGCTGCCCCCCCTAAATCGAGTAAATAAATAAAAATACTTAACTAAAAGTAGAAATAATCAGCATATTTGAAATGGAAATGGTCACTGGGGTCACTTGTATGCATTCTAGCAACCCAACTGGCAACCCAACTGAGTGATAGGCGTGGCTTCAGCGAGCTGACCAATCGCATCACAGGTAGCTTGGTCCTGCCCTCTGCTCCAACATAAATCCTGGCTACGCCCATGCTGTTAGCCCCAGTTGTCCATGGGATGAAACTCTGGATGATACAATCCTGAAGGATCATAACAGGAGGCCCAGCAAGGCTGTTTTGTTTCTCTCCCCACACAAGAAGTACGGTAACTTCTCTCCTTTGCAAGAGTCCCTGTGTGATGAATCGTTAAGCAAATGAAGGAAGATAGGCACAGATTTCTAAACGAGTTCCACTTTTTTGGTCACTGGCTAGAATAATTTCTTGTTGAGTTGATATTTTGTTCTTTCACTTGGACTTCTATTAAAGTGTTTTTTAAGTTAAAAAAAATGGGGATCTCTATAAATCTGTCCGAGAACCATAGCCAGATTTCTAAATGTTAGGGGAAGAACCTTGGAAATGGGCAAGAAAAGATGAAATGTGTTTTCTCTAACCGTTTGAAACATCATATTTCATGCCTGTATTATAAGCAGAGTTAAGCTGTATTACCTTATATGGTAAAAAGAACATTCACTATGAGCTAAAAGGCAGAGGTTAGCCAGCCTTGCTTTTGTTATTCTTGCGATATTTATTAATTATATTGTAAGAAGTTTTCACGCCGGTTTTCACACCAGACTGATGATACTGGTGTTTGAAAGCAAATATTGAAAGAATTAGTTTAGAGATAAAGTTCATAACCTCTGCTAAGATTAAAAAGGAGGCCAGAGTTTGTGCAATCCCTACAGCGCAAAAGTTGTGTTTAATAAAAACGATGTTAAAAAGTGATGCATGTCTCCAAAGTCAATTCAAAATGTGCAATGAAACCATCTTACTTTTACATAATGAATGTATAAACTTTGGCCTCGTCTGCACAATAAATTTAAGGCAGAATCATAACACTTCAAAGAGTCACGGCTTCCCCTGAAAAATCCTGGGAACTTTAGTTTGTATTTAGGAAGTGAGAGCTGTAAGGAGACCCCTATTCACCCGCCAGAGTTACAATTCCTGGAGTGTTTTAACAATCAATCTCTCTTACCAGGAAACTGTGGGGATTGTAGCTCTCTGTCAGGAATAGGGTTCTCCTAACACTCAGCACCTTTAACAAACTACAGTTCCCAGGATTCTTTCAGAGGAGCCTATTTAAAGTACAGTCGTACCTTGGTTTTTGAACAACTTTATTCTCAAACGTTTTGGCTCCCAACCGCCGCAAACTCGGAAGTGACTGTTCCGGTTTGCGAACTATTTTTGGAAGCTGAATGTTCGATGGGGCTTCCGATTGGCTGCAGGAGCTTCCAGCAGCCAATCAGAAGCTGTGCTATGGTTTCAAACTTTTGGAAGTCGAACAGACTTCCGGAACGGATTCTGTTCAACTTCCAAGGTACGACTGCACTGTTTTAAGGGTAGTGCGCGGATGGGGCCTTTCATTAGACTGTTTTCACCCCTTGAATGGATAGGATTTTTAGACAGAAGACTATTCGAACATTGTGCATTAAAAAAATGGGTCACCACCTGAGGACCACCTGTTGATTTAGATGATCAGTCTTCTCTGGGTTACCGCTCACTGCTTTGGCCAACTTCCTCATTCCATTGCCAGCTTCATTCTGATTCTCAGCCTCCACTGCAGCCTTTCCATATTAAGAATATAAAATAAACCCCATGGGATTAGGCAGAAAGTACATCTAGCCCAGCACCCTATTCCCCATGGCAGCTAACCAGATGTCAAGCGAGGGCAGCAAGCAGGACATGAGTGCAGCAGCCCTCTCTTGCTCTTAGAATCATAGAATTGTAGAGTTGGAAGCAACTAGTCCTTGTTCCCCGTCTGATGCTCACTGGCATTCCGCCTCTGATACTATAGAAGAGACATCACCATCATAACTAGCAGCCATTGTTAGCCTTATCCTCCATGAATTTATCTGTCCTACTGCTGAAGCCATTTAAATTAGCGGCAATCATGTGGAAGCAAATTCCGTAGTTCAGCTATACGCTGTGTGAACAAGTACTTCATTTTGTCTCCCACTGTTGTGTTGGATGACACTCATCATCCTGTATGATGACAAGAAAAAGTACTCTATCCACTTCCTGAATCAGGGAGGAGGGTTTCTCGGCAGTGGCGCCCTCCCTGTGAAACACCCTCCCATCAAATGCCAAGGAGATAAAGAACTGCACAACATTTGGAAGAACTTCCTGACAGTAAGAGCTGTCTGACAGTGGAATTTGCTGCCAAGGAGTGTGGTGGAGTCTCCTTCTTTGGAGGTCTTTAAGCGGAGGCTTGACAGCCATCTGTCAGGAATGCTTTGATGGTTTTTCCTGCTTGGCAGGGGGTTGGACTGGATGGCCCTTGTGGTCTCTTCCAACTCTATGATTCTATGACATCTGATGGCAGCCCTGTATTGGGAAATTTTTAATGTTTGATGTTATGTTACACTTTTATATGTGTTGGAAGCTGCCCGGAGTGGCTGGAGCAACCCAGCCAGATGGGTGGGGTATGAATAAAATAATAATAATAATAATAATAATAATAATAATAATAATAATAATAATTCAGCAGCACATAAAGTATTTTTTTCTACAGACCTCTTATCATGCTCCCCCAGTTGCCTTTTTTTCTAAGCTAAAAAACCCCAGATGTTGCAACATTTCCTCATTGGGAAATTGCCCCTGCCCTGTGGTCATTCTGGTTGCCCTTTTCTGCCTTTTTCTGCCCTTTTCTTTTTCTTCTGAGGTCATCTTCTCTTGCTTTCTCCCATTCACCTACTTCTGCTCTACTCCTGCTGCTCCCTCACACACCCTGGCTGCTGTACGTCTCCTTCAGGACTGACTCCAGTGACAAATTACACATCTGCTCAATGGTTGGGACAGCGCTGAGATTTAAAGGATCAACCCGCAGAAACAGCCAGTGTCGTAATCTGCTCTATTATACACAATGAATAGCTGGTGTTAAGGAAAGCATGCCAGCTCCTGCCCAGTGTTTGTGTGGGACGGCAGGGATAACGTCTATCTCACTTAAGTGCCTAAGACAAAGATTATATGGAAGCTGGTGCACAACCTTGTCCTCTTTTAACAACTATGTTTATGAAATAAAAGAAGGCATTTATGTGACCCAACCCAGTTAATGACTCGCCGGTCAGGTATTCATAGCCATGATTGTAGAGTTAGTGCATTTTGTAAGCAGTTGCAGAGAACTACTTTGAGTTGGTTCCTGCTGGATGGGTTTTTTCCCTCCCTCCTGGTATAGACAAGCTTTTATAAGTGACTTTTTTTTTAAGCCAAAACCAAAACACAAAGCTTATATACAAAAGGTGTTTTCCCACGAGGCTTAAAGGAGTTTTTGCATCCGTCAGTTTGGAATGCATCTACATTTACCGCCTTTGCAAATGCCTCTCATCTCTTCTGGGCCACATTAAAAAACACACACACACTATTACGTAGTCATGTAACTTAGGTTTTAATCTCCCTTTTCTTCCTGTAATGAATATTTTGAGCACTTACATGTGACTCACAAATGGTACGCCTGAACCGGCGTACTCGGAGGTGTCACAGCTTCAAATTCGTGCTGTATGCACCACACAGCACACTGGAAGCCATGTTAGAAAAAGAAAGAAAAGAAAAGAAAAGGTAATTTTGAGGTGGTGGACTAATTTGGGCATTTGAATAGCAAAAATCTGGAGTAATTTCCCACTGGCGTTGATAACCTTATTCGTGTTGCACTGTGTGGTTTGTTTTTGACTAAGTCACAGACCCACTGAAAGCAATAGATGTGAGGGGGACTGAAGCTATTAGCGGCAAAGAAATGTGGGGTGGTGGTGGACAGGAGATGGCCCTCCCGCTCCCAAATACAGTCGTACCTTGG
Organism: Lacerta agilis; assembly: GCF_009819535.1. Classification (NCBI taxonomy): domain Eukaryota; kingdom Metazoa; phylum Chordata; class Lepidosauria; order Squamata; family Lacertidae; genus Lacerta; species Lacerta agilis. The sequence goes on from NC_046312.1 coordinate 56,580,368, forward strand.
AAGTCGAACAGAATCCATTCCGGAAGTCCGTTCAACTTCCAAAACGTTCGGAAACCAAAGTGCCTGCAGCCAATCGGAAACCATGGAAGCCCTGTCTTCAGTTCCGACTTCCAAAAATAGTTCGCAAACCGGAACAGTCACTTCTGGGTTTGTGGTGTTCGGGAGCCAAAACATTCTAGAACTAAGTTGTTGAAAAACCAAGGTACGACTGTAGTAGTTTTATGAGAAAGGAGTAGGCACAGGCGGCAGCCCTCTGTCAAGGGTCTGCTCAAGCAAAGCACTGGTCTTGTTTTCCTTGGCCCTCTTCTACCATTAACATGCAACTCCTAACAGTGATGGGGAACTGTGGCCTTCCAGATGTTGCTGAACTACAAATCCCTTCATTCCTGACCATTGCCCGTGCAGACTGGCTGATGGGAGCTGGAGTCCAATGAGTTCCCCACCCATAATCTAACAAAATATGTGACTCACATGGGCCAACTATTGACCATTAAGGGACATGAACCAGTTATTCAGGTCCGTTGACATTCTTCTGTCCAAACATTCATTTGCCGCAGTCTCACAGCAAACTCAGAGCAATTACCGATTGTCTTTGGATGGATACTTTTAATGAATAATGAAGTCAACCTTTTGGAGGTAGGGTGAGAAGAAAGTTACGCAACAAAGAGACATGTATAAGCGTAACTAAACAGCACTACTGGGGACTGTGGTTTCTGAGAATCCCCTGAAGGTTCATCTTCCTGGCACATAAAGTCACTGGCTGAAGTTTCCAGGAATAAACATCATTTAAGAGTAAACATAATTCCAAACTGGTTTAGAAGATCTCATCACATGGTTATATTTTCCCACGGAGTTAGATACAAAACTGTGGAGGAAATATTTCAAAGTAATATTTCCGTTCTAAGGGAGTCCCCTCTTAAAGTCTAGTAGGCCATTGTGGAGTTGATATCTTTGGTTGCCAGGAAGCATCTGATGAGAAACCAGTACCTTTGGAAATGAAATAAAGAGAATTTCTCTGCTATTCTGTCTCTCATAAATGAGCCTTTAGCAGTAATGACCACTATCTCCTTGGGGGGGGGGTATTTTTATTTGCAGATTAAATCTGCATATAAACCAAGGAATATTTTTGCTTGTGCAAAAGGGACACCAGTGGGAAAATTTAGAACAGAGATTAAAAAACAATTGTTCTGAAGCAAGATCAGAGGCTTCTGGGTGAACTTTGCAGTAACAACCATGAAAGCAAATTGCCTAATCCCCTGATAGACAAATTTGTTTGTTGAGGACTTGTCTCCACACCAATTGACCTTGCTTATGTTTGATAAATCATGTGGCCCTCACATGTGATCTGATGCATATAGCATTAATCTGACCATTTTTGGTATCTGAAGAAGTGTGCATGCACACGAAAGCTCATACCATTAATAAACTTAGTTGGTCTCTAAGGTGCTACTGGAAGGATTTTTTTATTTTTTATTTTGTTCTGACCATTTTAGTTTGTCCCACAGTTAGGTTACTCTAGGGTAAATTAGATGTCTCTTGGGATCCTTCTTCATTTCCTTAATTCTTTTTAACATTTATTCCAGTCTTTCTAATGTCTTTATTGGGAATTATACAATATTCTGCTTGCATTAGATCACAGCCTAGAAGGCACTGTGTTTGAATTTTCTCAGTTGCTAATTTAGAATCTAATATTTCACAGGAGGTTCAGAGCTGGACTTTATTTTTGAACAAAGTTGAAGTCCTGCCTGCCCAATTTGATGCTTGTATTACTTAACACTACATAATTTACACAGCAGTTGCAAATGTAGTTACTCTTTTGTAACTCTGGTACACAACTCTTCAAATTTTCTAGCCTTGTTCGAAGATTAAGCTTTTATAGAAAATTATTTTGGAAATAAATAAATAAATAAATAAATAAATAAATAAATAAATGTCCCTCAAAATTCTTCTTTGCCATGGAGTATTCTGAAAATATTCTATCAAAAGTTGCAATATTTTTTTTAAAAAAAAATCTGTCTTGACACACATTCAGTATCTGATATCTGACAATATATCACAATTATCATGCAATGGTACTAGCATTTGACAATACTTGTAGCCTGATATGCAGTAGTGTATAAACCTTGTGTTTTTCAAAGTTTCTGACTTCATGGGACACTTAACATATCTATTTATCTGCCATGTCAGAAGATTTTGGAGCATTTTTGGTGTGTTTGTGTTTGTGTGTGTGTGTGTGAGAGAGAGAGAGAGTGTGTGTTTAGTAGTTCTCACTGTTACTAGTTATAAACTGAAAACGGCCCTGTTTGCACATCACAGTAAACCAAAGTTTATCCTGATAATGCCAAAGGAGGCTCTTTCTTTGCTTGAAACAAACCTTGATTGCATAGCTTTATGTTACATCTGGACTAGGGGTTGTGGTTTGTTTCATTCCAGCAACCACAATCCCTGACTTTGTCGTGTTCTCCCAACCGGAAACACCAGCAAAAGAGGAAATATTCAACAATGTGAACCAAAAAAGAGATGTGCAGCTGAAAGATGATGGAAAGGATTTATGTTTATTATTATGTTAGCCTGATGGGTTCCAGCTAAAGTCATCATTCATCAGGGGCGAGCTTACCTCACTTATGTCTTTAAAAGATGCTCAAAGAACATCTGCCTAACACAAGTGTGAAGGAAGAGCCCTCTTAGGAATGTTCATGGTAAAACATTAACTGTGGTTTACTGTGATGTATGAACTGGATCAATATATTTTATACCCTAATATTCTACTTTGGCTGCTAATTCCAGAGGATGCATCTTGCAAACAAGATGAGATACATTCATTACCTATGTGTCCTTGCCATTCACATATAAATGGGTGAATATCGTTTCCCCTGTTCTTTAAATATATATGTATTACTATGCTTCATTTAAACAGTGTTGTTCCCTCCTGGAATGAGAATTAGTCATGACTTCAGTTTACTTTTATGAATGTAACACAAGAAATGCTGCACACCACAATGTAACCAAGCAGGTAACTTATTTATTGTTCTTTTTCTGCTGTGATTGTACTTTTACAGTCTCTCTTCACATCCTGTTTAAATTAATTTCCCAAGGGACAAAAGAATATCTATTTATTGTAGTTAATAGGATTCTTTCTTCTTCTTCTTTTTTTAAAAAAGACTTGTGATGGGCTGCATTCTTACTTCTGGTGAGGATATGATGTCGTACACAAAAGAAAAGAAGCAGCTGAGGTTGCTATTATAAGGGAATAAAAAAGAGGGTATCTATTCTGGTTGCAGTGAAGGTTCTTTAATGGGGAAAGTTAAACATTCTCCCATTTTTTCATAGATAAATTACAAAGCCCAGAGCTATAAAGAGCTTTCATTTTATTTACTTTCAAGATTAACTAATATTTGCTATTTATGGACTCCATATTTTATAACATTGCAACAAGTCTTTCTGTGATGATGAGATTCAGGGGTGAGAATGATGAACAATTAATAGTTTCATATAGTTTTATTAGGTATTTTATTTATTTATGATTGCCTAGATCTGTTTCGGCCTACAACAGCATATGCAAATATATATTTCTCCTCCTTAATCATCTGAAAAAGGATTGTCTGGGAAAGGGTTTTTCTATTTGCTTCACACTAAATTCAGTACAATAAATTTGTGATCTACCAATCAGCTAATTGACCAGGACTTTGCTTTTAAGTATGCAATTAGAGTGAAGAATTAGCCAAAGATAAAGTAATTATTCCTTTCCAAATAACTATGATATTGAAAATGGGCAACAATAGCAAGCCAAAATATATACAACAGAACAATAAACAACATGCCCAACAATGGGCAAAGTTACCTAATAAAAACAATGTCACAATAACATATCAGTAAATACAATTCAATACAAAATACAAAATTCATAAATATGGAAGGTGGTATTAGTGTTGAGCCCTTCCAATTGTTCCTTGAGCACAAGTCAAAGACAGGAAGATAGTGACAAGTCTGAGCACTGGGAGGATGACCTAAGCCTGACTTTGGGGTCATTATATTTCAGGGACTGGGCATAGGAGGAATGGTGGAGACCGCCTCCCTATCTTGACACTTCCAAGGAGAAGGAAGATGAAGTTAGTATAGATTTACAACAGGGGTTTGAGGGAGGTCATGGCTCAGAGGCAGATGAGGGGGGAAGTTGGAAAATCATGGGAGAGCTAGTGCAGCTGGTTGACACGTTGTCATTAGAAAGCATTCCAGACCCACCATCTCCCAGAACCCAGCGGGCCTTAAAAGTAGGAGAGCAAAGAGCTCAAAGACAGGGGGCACTTAGTGGCATCCATAGAGGAGATGCTGACGATGAGTGAGGAAGTGGGAGAGAGCGGGGGGGGGGGTGGAGATTCACTCGGGACAACACCATTATCGGAGAGGCTGGGTTCTATAGCCTCTCTCTGTAAAGTCTGAAATAAAAAAGGACTCCAAGAAACTTTTCCTTGTATTTATAATTTCCTGGGCAACCAGCTGGGAGCCGCCGTGTGATGGCCTGGGAGTCAGACTCAGATGCTGAACCTGAGGGATCCCAGCCTACATAAGATTCCCCGCCTCCAGAACCAGCTGAGCCAGGGCCAGGGCTTGAGCCTGAAGGATCCCCACCTGTGCTGGATCCCCAGTTTTGGCCAGACACTGTACGTCCAATCGGACCATAAGCCACTGGAAACCATTATGCAAAAGCCATTGTTGAGTGCCCCAAAGTGGCTTCATCGCGTGTAGATGCAATTACAAAACTATGACATGCACATCTGTTATCACCCAGATGAAGATCTCATACTTGCAGGCACTTTATGCTGAGCTTACCTCACCAAGCTCATTGAAGAGTACTCAGTAGAAAAGGACATGGAACCAATAAATATGCACATGGGCAGTACTTACCAGTTTCTCAGTTACAGGTAGGTAGCCGTTTTGGTCTGCCATAGTCAAAACAAAATATAAAATAAAATCAAAAAATCAAAAAATCATTCCAGTAGCACCTTAGAGACCAACTAAGTTTGTTCTTGGTATGAGCTTTCGTGTGCATTCCCACCACCCTTCTGAGTAATACACCATCTCACTCTCTCACTATTTATAAGGGTCTGGTGACTTCTGTTTCAGTGTATCTGAAGAAGTGTGCATGCACATGAAAGCTCATACCAAGAACAAACTTAGTTGTTTATGTCTAAGCATTACACTTAGACATAATGGGTATATTCCTCACACATGGGAATTGAGAGCTGTCTCTGAAGAGCAAGGAAATGTTATACTGCCCAGCTGAAAGCAAACATGGAACAATCTGTGATTTTTGTAACTCACATGGAGACAGACAACAAAAAGAGACTTTACACGATTTTTTCACATGGGAAGAGAAAGATCATCTCACACAGCAGACTACTAATTCAATATTTGGGAGATAGATCCACTGCCCGATACAAGATCTGAGACAATAATAAAGAGATTAAAGAAATATTTTGCCTGCTATGGAATAGCAGCCGCAGGTAGTGTATTCTGTGATAATGGACCACAATTTGTGTCAGAACATTTCAGAACATTCCAAAAGCGGTGGGAATTTGATCAGCAGACGTCTTCACTTGCTCATCCCCAGAGCAATGGAAAAGTTGAATCAGTTGTCAAAATGGCTAAGAGAATTTTGACCAAAGTCAGAAAATCAGGGCTGGGTACGTATCTAGCTATCCTAGACCACCAGAAAACACCTTCACAAGGTGCGGATGGGAATCCAGTGCAGGGATTCCCATCCGCAGGGTCGAAGGGCAAAATTTTGTGATCAATGAGATGCCACATACTATAGCCAGATGACTAGAACAAATGAGCTGAACCAGTTGATCAGAATACATTAAAATGGGCATATTACTATAAGAAGTCAGCTAAAGACCTACCCAAACTACAGGTGGGTGAGCAGGTTTGGATACAGCCAATGGAGCAACACAATAAGGAGCGGAAGAAAGCTGAGGGTCCAAGCTACAAGACTAATTAGTGCAGCCTTGTCTGGATTTGGCTTCAGTATTCTTGTTGATAGACCCTAACAAGAGCAGGCAATAATGGAAAAGCACTTAGAATGGCAGGAGTTGGGTGTAATGAAGGCATCCTATACCAGCTCTTCAAGTGCTATTACTCAGTGCCCTCAAATAGAGGGTGTGTGGTAAAATGAAGCTATGTGCACATAGGGGCTCAGACTGACCCAAAAGATGCATCACCTGAACTCTCATCTTGCCAGCAGCCCACTGAGAAGCAGCAAATGCTATCTCAAATCTGGCCAGGCATTGAAATACTACACAGGCTCTGTAGGAGTCAGAGACACACGTGTGTGTGTGTGTGTGTGTGTGTGTGTGGTGTTTGTAGGTTTTAAGTCATGAGATCACGGTCAGGAATCAGAGCCAAGTAGCTCCAAACCAGAACAATGAAGACCATTATCAGCCTTTTATAAAAGGAAGCATTTTATTGCTCTTCATTGCCTAAAGCTCAGCTGCCAAGTGGCCCAAACCTGGTAACTGCCCAAGCAGATGCTACAAAGTGCAGGATTGGTGTCTCATGGTGTGGGTCCCATAAGGCCTCCCAGTTTTAATCTTTGAGGCATAGTATTAGTTTTGGTCTGGCCTGATCATATTCTGCCTCCAGTATGCCTTGCAACAATTGAAAATGGAGCCTTGAAGAGCCTCAGGTATCCTTATGCTCTTTCCAAGCTGGTGAGTCCTGGTGCCCTTTGTAAGTTGCTCATATAATACCAGCAGCCCACATATTGGTAAAACAATATTCCCAATTATTGTGGTTTTGGGTTTTTTTAGGGGGAAAGTTTGTTGTTTTTGTTTATTTTTTGTAAATAATTTTTTATTGGTTTTACAATTTCAACTTCAACAATTATTTTCCATTAAAAAAATGAGAAATACAAAATATCCAACATGAGGTATAAGAACTAAACAACAACAACAACAACAAACATCTTTTCAGAGGTTCTCTTTAACCTCCTGACTTTCCTCCATTTCCTTTCTTGATTCATTGAATAAATATATTTTCTGCATAATTATACTTAAACTTCTTTTTTCTTATCCTTATTATTTTATCTTAATTACATGTTGTTGTTGCTGTTTAGTCATGTCTGACTCTTCGTGACCCCATGGACCAGAGTACGCCAGGCACCACTATCCTCCACTGCCTCCCGCAGTTTGGCCAAACTCATGCCAGTCGCTTCGAGAACACTGTCCAACCATCTTGTCTTCTGTCGTCCCCCTCTCTTTGTGCCCTCAATCTTTCCCAGCATCAGGGTCTTTTCCAGGGAGTCTTCTCTTCTCATGAGGTGGCCAAAGTATTGGAGCCTCAGCTCCAATTACCAGCCATCAGTTTTTTATTGTTTCAGTTCAAATTTCCTTCCATAAACTTTATCTTATTTTAACTACTTGCAAGTGTTTAGTCAAAGCCTGCCAATGTTTCTACTTGTTTACAATATTTTTGTACATATACAAGAAATGCCTCCCATTCTTTTTTAATTTCTCAGTTGCATTGTCTCTGAGCTTTTCTGTAAGTTTTGCCATTTCTGCATAGTTCATCATTTTCAATTGCCATTCTATTGTTGGTATCTTATCTTCCTTCCACCTTCAGGTTAGTAAGATCCGGGCTGCTGTTATTGTGTACATAAACAGTTTTTTCTTTTCCTTCAGGATTTGATTTTCTGTTATTCCTAATAAAAATGCTTCTGTTTTTTTAAAGTCATTTTAAACATTATCTTCAGTTCATTATATATCATTTCCCAATAATTTTAACCATTTTACACTCCCACCACATATGGTAAAAAGTACCCTCTTTTTCTTTACATTTCCAACACTTATTAGAACTTGTTCTATACATTTTTGCAAGTTTTACTGGTGTTATGTACCAACAATACACCATTTTCATATAGTTCTCTTTCAGTGTTGTACATGTAAATTTCAAATCCACCTTCCAAAGTTTTTCCCAGTCACTCATTTGGATATTATGTCCCAGATCTCTTGCCCACTTTATTATCGCACATTTAACTTCTTCATTCTTTGTTTCCAATTCTAATAACAAACTATACATTTTCTTCAATAGTTTGTTATTGTCCTCTACAATTTCCCTTTGAAATCTAGATATTGTATAACTCAGGGGTGGCCAACTCATTTAATATTTTCAATGAAATGAGAAAACTGGCTATAATATTTTTAATTTTCAATTAAAGGAACTTTGTTATTTTATACCACCCTCCCCTAACCTGGGCCTCCAGCTCTTTGGAGCTACAGTTCCCATCAGCCCAAGTCAACAAATATACTCATAGTGGGTGAAAGCAACTTGGGGGATATTTAGTACTCACACAACTATAGTGGGTTGGGAGGGTGTTTCAGTAGAGAAGTGGCACAAGGGAAAACATTGTGAAGACCTTACTTCCGTGCCTACACTAGTAATCTACTTCAAATTGCAGTTTTTGTGACTGTACTGTACTAAAAAGGAGGTTTCTCCCACAAAGAGTAACAGAACGACACATAATGCACACGTCTACCCATAGCCTTAGAAGCTCACCTTAGAATTTGAAAGGGATGGTGCGGGTGAACACATGATATCATTCTGAATGAATGTTCATTTTGCTCGAGGACAATACCATATTAAAATTAAATTCACAGAAACTAAATCCATAGGAAAAACAAAACTCAGCCATTATTGAAAAGGGTGCTAAAAATGGTTATAGCTCCAGGGCAGCGGTAATGAAGGGGAAACAAGTTAGGCTGGTTTGAGATTATTCAGTTTGGTATTTACCGGTATGTCTGAAGTGGCTGTATAAGCAGAAGTGGCATGTTGTAATACTCCTCCCTCGTGTGGTGTGCACTTGGTTCCACATAAGCCACTCTGCTTATTATTTACCAGGGGTAAGAAGGAGTCTCCTGTGCAAAAAACAAATGAACGCCCTCTTATGTTTGATATCAGAAGCAATTAATACAGTCCACTGACCACTGAAGATGAGGAAAATAATGCTATAGTACTAATGTTCAAAGCACTTTATCTATATTATTTTTAGTTCTCTGATTGTATTGGATGTGTAAAAGGTAAAGGGACCCCTGATCATCAGGTCCAGTCGTGTCCGACTCTGGGGTTGCGACGCTCATCTCTCTCTATAGGCCGAGGGAGCTGGCGTTTGTCTGCAGACAGCTTCTGGGTCATGTGGCCAGCATGACAAAGTCGCTTCTGGCGAACCAGAGTAGCGCACGAAACACCGTTTAGCTTTCCACTGGAGCGGTCCCTATTTATCTACTTGCACTTTGACGTGCTTTCGAACTGCTAGGTGGGCAGGAGCTGGGACCGAGCAACGGGAGCTCACCCCGTGGCAGGGATTTGAACCGCCGACCTTCTGATCAGCAAGCCCTAGACTCTGTGGTTTAACCCACAGTGCCACGGGGGTCCCCTTTTGGATGTGTAGATCATGCTTAAAAATTGTTCCAAAGTGGTGTAGGACCTGGAAGGCATTTTCAGTGAAGACTTTGTCCCATGCTCAACGCCATTAAAATGACACAAACTTTTTCTACCAAATCCCTTCCTTCCTTCCTTCCTTCCTTCCTTCCTTCCTTCCTTCCTTCCTTCCTTTGCCTTATTTATTTATATGAAGTTGTCATGGTAAAATGCTGCATTTGGCCAAACTCAGGCAGCTTGGTTTTGGTGTATGTTACTTTGAATATTTTTCCTTGAAAGCCACACTGTCCCTCTCACAAGGTGGTCTTGTCCAGTTAGCCCCATCACCCAATTATCTATGGCAGATAATAGTTGGTTAGGTATCACTCCTTCAAGCCAATGGTAGGATGTAGAGAACTGTGTAACTAATGCAGAGGCCTCACTTCCCTCACTGTCTGCAGTTTAAGCAAAAAGCATCAAGATTAGATGATTTATGGATGCAAAAGTGCTTCTTACAATGCAAACATATTAAATCCTAGGAAGCAAGAATGGTGTGCGTTAGGGGGATGGTTTTGAGTCTCCATGATGAGATTGGTTGGCAAAAATCATTGCATTGTTTTTGCCTTGGTGGCTCTTTGCCACGTGGTTCCCCTGGCAATAAATTCTATTAAGTATAGATGAAATCATCATTGCAATTGCTCATGAAAAGGTAGGACAAATGGCTTTTGGGAAGATTTCCAGCAAAAAGATGTTGACAAGAGAGGTTTTTGCACTAAGAACATAAAGACTGCTGTGCTGGCTTAGACCAAAGCAAAGCTTCATCTAGTTCAATGCCTCTGCCTCTGACCAGCTAAATATCACAATATAAACAATATATCAAGATGTTTAAAATAAGGATGGAACTATAAAGGCAAACAGTAGGGCCGGGTGTTATCTGATTCTCAACTTTGTGATATATCATCAGCTAAACATCATGATATACTGATATATCACAGTGAATGAAATAAGGATAGAGCTCTATAGAAGTACTGGTTGGCTTCACAGTTCCCCCCACATTCTGATTTTAGCATAGTGTGCGCACCCACGCCCACACACCACGATTCATGATATATTTCCAAGTCAAAAACTAGGAAACCGATATCATGATATAGACTTCTGTTTTGGACTATATATTGATATATTGCCCAACCCTACCACTGACTCAGCAGGTGGTTAATCAAAACATAGAAGCCTTGTTTTTGTCATGGCTAGCAGCCATTGATAGGCCTATCTTTCACCAATTCCTCCAATAACAGCACTTGCCAGGGATCTGCATCAAGGATTGGGTTGCTTAGGCATCTGCCAAGGGCCCACATCCCAGCAGGGGGCACATGGATAAGAGCAGCCTGGTCCTGCTGCACATAGACTCCCTGAGAGATGGGAGACCATAGGAACGTGGGAGGATTCCTTCTTCAAAGTCAGACCATTGGTCCATCTAGTTCAGCATTGTTTACACTGACTGGCATCAACTCTCTAGGATTTGAAGCATAGAGTCTCCCCCAGTCCTACCTGGAGATGTCAGGGATTGAAAAGCGGACCCTCTTCATGCAAGACAGATTCTCTAAAACCAAGCTATAATCCTTTCCCCATTATGACTCATGGAGGGTATCTTCCCCCAGAGCCATCCAAAACTTGGAATCAACTCTGGTTACTGACATGTGTTATGGCAGGGATGGGGAAACTGTGGCCTGCTAGATGTTGTGGAATGCAACTCCCATCATCCTTATTCATGGAGAATGCTGGCTCGGACTGATGGGAACTGGAGTCATCTCTGGGGACTCTGGTTCCCTGACTTATGGCAATACATGTCCTAAGTTGATTGTGCATTGTGTGAAATAGAATTTCTAGGGTTGCCAGGTGTCTAAAATTTCCCAGACACATCTGGAATACTGCATTTCACAAACAACTTTGACACCCCCATTCCTCCCAGGCAAGCTCTATAACTGTGCCTAAAAAAGCTCAACAACTTTTCTGTCCGGATTTTCAACTCTGTAAAAGAAAGTTTGTGTGTCAAACAGGGAGTGTGAGCAGGAGCATTGCTCCAATGGAATTTGTTGAGAAATCAGGATGTTATTTGCATATAAGTATCATAATGGCTGACAGTTTTCCTTCATGGCAACAAGCTTTACTTCCTGACTAAGATAATATCCTAGCAACTCCCTCTATTAACTGAAATATTATAGCAACAGTGTTTTTACACAGTGCTTTTACAGCACTTTAAAACTGTTTTAAGGGTGATGAAACAATTCTTCTGTTTTCTAAAATTAAGTCTGGACCTCAGGCTAAGAATATCTGTGAGGTTTTTTTAAAACTTCATAATAAACATGATGTCACCTTGCCGACAAAGGTCTGTATAGTCAAAGCTATGGTTTTCCCAGTAGTAATGTGTGGAAGTGAGAGCTGGACCATAAAGAGGACTGATCGCCGAAGAATTGATGCTTTTGAATTGTGGTGCTGGAGGAGACTCTTGAGAGTCCCATGGACTGCAAAAAGATCAAACTTATCCATTCTGAAGGAAATCAGCCCTGAGTGCTCACTGGAAGGACAGATCCTGAAGTTGAGGTACCAGTACTTTGGCCACCTCATGAGAAGACATGACTCCCTAGAAAAGACCCTGGTGTTGGGAAAGATGGAGGGCACAAGGAGAAGGGGATGAGATGGTTGGACAGTGTTCTCGAAGTGACTAGCATGAGTTTGGCCAAACTGTGGGAGGCAGTGAAAGATAGGCGTGCCTGGCGTGCTCTGGTCCATGGGGTCACGAAGAGTTGGACACGACTGAACGACTCAACAACAACAATAAACATGAAAGAAAGTTGAGAGTCGAACTAGTAATTACATGCACGTGATGAAGCCCAGATTATGTTCTTTTTCAATGAAAAACAGCCTTGGGAGGCTGTAACAGGTGAGAGTCTTTTTAAACACTTCCTCTGCTGGTTATTTTTTCTGCTCAAAATCACTCCCAAGTTTGCTCCCACTCCAAGGTTCTAGATCAGTCAATCTAGAGCCCTTCAGATAATTTGAACCACAACTCCCATCAACCCCAGCCAGCGCAAAGTTGGGGAAGACTATTCCAGATGCATGTTTCTCCTTGTAAACCCTCCACAGGAACCCTGTGTTTCAGCCTCCCAGGCTGCTTTTCGTTGAAAAAGAACACTGTGAACTTCTTCCCTGTATTTGCATGTCATGTTGACGCTATCTGTTATACTTTCTCTTTTGAAAGTAAAATGACCTGATATTCATTCTTATGCATAGAATAGGAAAACAAATAGTGTGGTAAATCAGGGAACCTCTGGCCCACAGACTGAATGTGGCCTTCCGGGGTGTGTGTGGCTGTCTGGCCCTCAGAACTCCCTGGAAAGTTCCCTGGGAAGAGGGTGTGTGTGATTATTTTGAGAAGTGTAGCTCTGTGAAGGCTATAGCGGTTTCCTAACAACTCGCAGCACCCTTAATGGACTACAGCTCCCAGGATTCTTTGGAGAGAGCCACGGCTATTAAAGTGGCACGACACAACTTTAAATGTATAGTGCAGATGAGGCTATAGATTGAAAGGGATTTTTATTTTTATAGTGAAACCGAAGAAGGCATCAGCTCGCATTGCAAAATTAAATATGCACCTACGAAGGACTGACATGCATTCACAAATTTAAGCAAGTGCTCTCCTAGGGCATCTTTGATACTTGCGAATTTGGCTAGATTCAGCTGGATGAAAAAAGAAAAAGAAAAAAGTTTAACCTATTTTTATACTGAAGCATTGCCACTGTTGAGGTAATCCCAGGAAAATAAACATCCGAGAAACCACAAGAGTATCCAAAGGGAAGACCACAGTGGTGCCTATTTTCAAGAGTATGACTAAGTCCCCCGGGAACCCTCCCTGCTTCCCCTGTTCTCTCAGAAGCACGGCCAATAACATCCCAGGCCCAGAGACATCCTTAGGTCACAACCATAAACCCAGGCTCTGAATATGCTGATCAGCAGGACTTTTTTTTTTAATCTCCTCTGCACAGAAGAAAAAAAAATCCTGCAGATGGCATCTTATATTTGTCATCAGACACAAACTAAGACTTTGAAGAATGGGTCTTGGTGACCCACGAGTTAAATTTTTATTTGGTAGCACATTCCACCCTCTTCTTTACATTGGAACCGGTCACCCTACAAAATGACTGAAGCCCTCCTGATCACTCAGGGAAGCAGGGTAATAATGGCTTGTAACTCTGAAGTAAATACCTCATTAGCATTGAGCATTACCAAGGGCTCTATTCCACAAACCGTGCTCAGGGCCCTGCTGAAATTCACTTAAGTGCAAAGTTAATTGGTGCACTGGAGAAATGCTTTGGCAGAGAATCCTGAGTGCAAGAGCAGGCCCCTTCCCAATTTGCCATTAGCGTAATTGAAGAAATAAAGACCAGCCTGGAGAAAAGGCTATGGCACTATACAGTACAACCTCAAGCTTGCAACTCAGCTCCCTGGATATGGAGAGTTGGCAAACCCTGACCCCACAAACAACTACCATATCCAAGTGAACAATTATCCTGAGTTCAGATGCATGACTTATCTAAGTCACAGCATCTCTGGTTCCCTCTTCAACATGGCATCCTGATCCCCCACAGTATGGTGGGGTTGGAGAGTAGGGGAGTGGGGTGTGTGAATGTCCGCCCCCACCAGCTTATCTGAGATACATGGCACCTGCACACATAGGAGCCAACTCCTAGGGGCCGAGTGGTCTTCAGGCCCCCCCCCCATGAAATATTTGAAGGTGCTGGAACCCCCAATGTTGATGGGCATTGCCATTGAAATGGTGTGGGTACACCACGTCATGTGATTATGCGGGACGGGCCTTACCTGCCTCCCCAATATTTTATTCAGGTTGGCACCCCCGCCCACATGTAAAACCCTCCCACTTGCATGTGGGATCTTTCCACATATAGTTACCTGAAGCTTAAGATCCTCGTTAGAGGCCCTGGTCTGGGTGCCACAGCAGAGGCCTTTTTAGCAGTGGCCCCTTGCCTGGAGCAACTTTTCCTTCTAGTTCCTTTTTATGCACTTTTTTTTTAATGCTAGGGAATTTAAAAAAATTACCCAGACTTTTAAAACTGTTTTTAACCCAGACTGTAAATGTGCAGCCTTTATGCAATGAAGTGTTTTGCTGTCATTTATTGTTTATTGTTGTTGTTTTTCATTCTCATTGTATATCATTTTTGGTGTGTGTGAGAGGTGTGTGTGTGTTTTTGTAAACCACAGAGGGAATTTACTGGGCAGCTATATGAATCTATGTAGTAGTAGTAGTAGTAGTAGTTAATATAATTCATAATAGTCCATTTTGACCAAGGTTAACTTTTTTAGTTAACATTAGTGGCATGATTTGTGCAGGAATAACCAAATGTGGCTTAGTGTTTTTTGGAGACATTTTTTCCTGTGCTTTTGACTTTACGCTAAGGAACTTAAGAAGTGCATGAAATTTCCATAAAGATCTAGCTAAAGGGCAATTGAGCAGGTGTTAGCGCACCCTTCTTTTATTAAAGCAATACTTGAAGAGATTTGGGTCATTTTCAGATGACCTATTAAATGAGCATTCGGCCGAATTTGCATCAGGATTAGGAAACTATGGCAATTTAATTAGCATTCATCCTGATTTGTTTACGGGGAGATAGGGTGGTGTTGTGTTAAGCAATATGGCACACTTTCCAGTGTGTTTTTCCATCGCTTATTGCAAAATAAAATAAAATAATCTTCTCTTTTGGGGAAGCGGGTTTGTTTTGCAAGAGCTGCAGATTGACTTTAATTACAGAGCCTCAATTTGCCCGAAAAATATTGACAGTCTTGAAGCACCCACTGGTTCCCCAGTGAGATGTCTTGGTCAGAATATAAATTAAGAGCAAGTATACTATAAGCTTCCACCTCACCACTGCCCTCTATTGTAGTAAAACCATGTCCCTCAAAGAATTGCACAACTCGGAATTGGAAGCCTGCCTTTTACCACACTGGAGATGAACTCTCATAAATTTCTTGACTGTAAGACTCAGATCCTAATATAACTTGACTATATCAACTGATCATACAGAAATGAGATTATTATTTTTGACTTAAAATATAATCATACGCTGGACATGCCAGCAAAATAGATCCATCTAGAAGAAATTCTGATTAAACTCAATACTGGGTGGATATTCCAAGCACAGGGCATGTTGAAAATCTATTTGCTATATGTGAGGATTTCTTTAAGCATGTTAAACATCCTGGGTTGTCTCCAATGGTGACTTTGTTCTATGATATCTCCTGTAGTCCTCTGTGCCATATCCCATACTATTCTGTAGAGACAAGGGACGCGGGTGGCGCTGTGGTCTAAACCACTGAGCCTCTTGGGCTTGCCAATCAGAAGGTCAGCGGTTTGAATCCCTGCAACAGGGTGAGCTCCAATTGCTCTCTCCCAGCTTCTGCCAACCTAGCAGTTTGAAAGCATGCCAATGCAAGTAGATAAATAGGTACCGCTGTGGTGGGAAGATAAAGGGCGTTTTTGTGCGCTTTGCTTTCGGCCTGAAGTTAGATGAGCGCTGCACCCCATAGTAGCCTTTGACTGGAATTAACCATCCAGGGGTCATTTACCTTTTTACCTTTTGTTCTGTAGAGTTCCCCCAATCCTCAGGGACAGTGGGTAAGGGTGTGTGTGAAAAGTGGGTGCTCCACATCACTTTCTACTAGTGCAAAGCCACCATTGACTTTTCATACACACTATATTTCACTCCTTGCATAGCGTGCCTAAATTAATTAGCAGCCCACATGCACTTCTGGGAGACAAAACAACAGAATAACAGTTGACTAGGGAAAGTCTTGACTCATAGTATCTATCCAATCATCAGATAAGGATGTTAAAATAGACATGGAAATAATGACTAATCATATCTGGCAAGTGAAGGATAGTATTTTTGGTTTGGGTTTTTGAGCAAGTAAGGTGTCTTAGCACGTCTTCATACAATCTCAAGCCTTTAGTTTCGGGGTGGAGAGAAACCTATTCTACAAAGCCAAGGAAAACAAATTATGAGGATTCTTTTTCAATTGACAAAGGATACAGGGAAAACATTTTAGGATACTCAACTGAGAAGAAATTCAGTCTTTAGCTGAGAGCTGGAGTGATCAACAGTGCTATAAGCTGCACACTTCTCTCCCCCTTGCTCTTAGCTTTTTCTTTTTAAAAAATAAATATGCAGTTTGACTTTCATTCCCCGTTTACCAGAAAGTTACATTCACTAGCAGTTTATGCAATTCTGCTTCTTCCTTTGCCTTGAAGCCCCATTGCCATCTTTATTTTGTTTTACTTATTTAAAGTATTTCTTACCCATTCTCAGTTGCAAATTGAGGTTGCAGTTTAAAACAAATTTGGATGCATCATACAAGTTCTACAAATCACCCTGCTATTGCACTATTGCGATGGACTGTAGCCAACAGCTCCAGAGACTAAAGACTATTTTAAAAAAAAGAAGTTGTGTAAAGATTTATTGCTCACTCTGATATGAAGATACTAAAAACATAAGGTCCACAACAGCAAAGGATCTAGGAGTACCCCCAAGCTATGAACCTGCTCCTTCAGAGGAAGTGTAACTCCATCAAGAGCAGGCGATCTCCCACCCTTCTGGTCTAGGGAACCACCCACTAACAGTGCCTCAGTCTTATCTGGATTGAGCTTCAGTTTGTTGGCTCTCATCCAATCCATTACTGAGGCAAGACACTGGTCCAACACTTCCACTGCCTTACCTGCAGATCTAAAGGAGAAATAGAGCTAAGTGTCACCAGCATACTGCTGACAATGGAGGTTAACCCCACCCAGCGGTTTCATTGTAGATGTTAAACAATGTAGGGTATAGGATTGAGCCCCGCGGAACCCCATATTGAAGGTTCCACAGGGCTGAAAAGCATTTCCCAAGCAACACTCTCTGGGAACGACCATCCAAGTAGGACTGAAACCACTGCAAAGCAGTGTCACCTAACCCTAGTTTGGACAGTCACTCCAGAAGGATACCATGGCTGATGGCATCAAAAGCCACTGAGAGGTCAAGAAGAATTAACAGGGATATGTTTCCATTGTCTCTCTCTTGACAGAGGTCATCATACAGGGCAACCAAAGCAGTTTCTGTGCCAAAACCGGGTCTAAATTATGATTGAAATGGATCCAGAAAATCAGTTTCTTCCCAAAGCGCCTGGATCTGCTCTGCAACCACTTGTTCCAGAACTTTGGTCAGGAAAGGGAGATTAGCAGCTGGCTGGTAGTTAGTTAGGTCTTCTGAATCCATGTTGACCAGTGAGAAGCGGGCTGTCGTTTCACTTGAAAACAGTCATGTATTGCCTTACATTGTGTTGAGAAAGAGGAGCAGGAATGAAAAATGAAATTCACAAAGCTTTGTGGGTGGCCTAGGCCACTTTGCAGAATATTCTAGTGTGTGCTCATGTCTGCTGCTGCTTTGAAAAAAGAGCTTTTTTATTTGAAGAGCAATGAACCGTCGAGTCAGAATGTTTATATTCATAAATACTGTATCATATTTCTTGACTAAAATAATGAAGCACATTAAACAGAACACCCAGATTTCTTCGGAAGTCACAGAATGTTACCAGCTTCTTGCAGCTTCAGGCTAGAGTACCAGGCGGAGTGTGATTGTTTTCATGGAATACAATTTTTTTTGCTGGAATGTTGAAAATATCAGCTAACTATAAATAGATCTTAGATATACTTACATGCAAATGGGAGTTGCCAGTTTCCCAACACCACCATTAGTTTGGAATAAACATTGCTCCAAAAATATTTTGTGTGCTTACTTGAAAATTCACATTTAACGCCCCCCTACTCCCAAGAACAGTGGTCTGGGTAAAAAATTGTGTATCTATAACTCTTCTGAGCCTGCACAGAAGAAAGTCACAAGGCCACAGCGCCACACAGCATTGCAGCCCAAAGTGAGCATAGGCTCATTCGATATCACATTTGCCATAGTATGATGTGCCTGTGTCAAAGGACCCCTAGATATTTCAATCCAGTGGATAAATGGCACTACAAATGTAAATAAATTGTAATAAATTAAATAACTGGCAGCCCGACACAGTTTAGCGATGTCACACTCTGCCCTGCGTTTGGGAGGGGGCAATTTCTCCCTGTCTAACCATCACTACTTAAAACGACTTATTCTGCTGTTGTTGCTGCTGATCAAAATCTGAGGTGACATGAACAAAAGGAATTAACCAGATAACCAAGGAGAGTACTGTACAAAACGGATATTTGAAAACTAAAATGCTCCCCCTAGTGGTAGACATAGGAATGGGCTCAAATGTGCAAAATTTCACTCGCTTAGTTTCTTCAGCAAAAATATACAATTTGCCTTTCCTAGTAATCCGCAGTAAATGACAGCAGCACGTAAACTGTAGAGGGAATTGAATGGGTCCAGGTTCCAGCCTGAGTAACACTGGCTATATTGCGTGTATTTGGTGTTTTTCACACACATCCCACCTCAATTATTAACCCTAAGCAGAGCTGGACGTATCATGAGTTTTGTTGAGCCACATGCCTCAGGTGGCAGATTGGAATAGGCAGCAGAATGGGAGTCCTGCCCTGCTGTGCCTGCACAACTCCCACTGTGCACCCAAAACAAGAGCACTCCTTTGCCAGCCACCGCCGTCCTACTTGGGCTCCCACTGTCTCCAGCTGTGTGCTGGGCACTTTGGCAAAATCTCACAAAACATGTGGTCTTTGCAGCAATTAGCAGCTGCCACTGCTGTGGGGTGTAGTGGTAGGTTTAGTTCAGTGGATGGAAAGTGGGGTGTGTGTGCTTGCTTGTTAACGTTGCTTGTACATGTTGAAGACAACACCGTAGCACTGGGAGTGAAACACATGAGGGGTTACAAGGAGAAATAGCACGAATGGGTACAACACAGAGGCTACCACCAAAAAGCTAACACAACAGAGCCTCTCCCAACAATCTTTTTGCTGCACTCAAACCTTGTTTGAAACCACCTCTTTTCTCCTCTCAGTGTCCCTCCCTTCTTGCTCCCATGCCATGGGCAATTGCTGCTGTACAACCAGCCTTCTCTCTTGCATCCTCTACCCCATCCTGACTTCATGCAATTCCAGGACAGTGATGCAGCACTACAAACCCTCCAATGTGGGCTGCGTGATGACACTCTTACATTTTTATTCTATGAAAGAAATTATCCCTGTACTGCTTTTGTTGCATTGGGCAAAAGGCCCTTCTTCTGAGCTACGCCAATAAAACTCAGAGACTAGAGGAGCTAGGAGTCCATTTTGTTTTCTTTATTGCAAAGCAATAAGGGTTACAGTCGAATCATTTTCGCAAGCCTGCAACCCCGCCCAAAGGTCTGGGCAGGGGTATTTATAACATTTCAGACAAAGCATTTCAATTTAACCAATCATATTTCATTACCTCATGTACGCATGTACATTACCTAATCTAATACGCATGTGCAATAAGCATTGTTAACTAAACCTTGATTCTCAGAGATTGTTACATTTTCGTTAGTTTGCGTGCATGGGAATCTGTGTTAGGCCTTTATTCTATGTATCAACTTATGTTCTAGCTTATGAATGTGATTGACGTATTTGCTGTCCTTCGTTCCCTGTAGGGAAGGTCTCATGCCAAATCATCTGTTTCCTTAAAGCAACAGGTTACCATAACAGTTCTATTATAAGCATATTCAATGATTTATTGGGGTTCACATTATCATATTCATTGTGGCCCCTTTGGGCCACTGCTACACTTTTACTGAAAGTTCAACAAAAATACAGTTTAAAGCCAATATCATAATGACCGCTCCCCGCATCAAACGGGGTGCACATTTTGCGTGGTCACGAGTAGCCTCCTGGGATCACGGTGCAGCTCCTGGCAGTTGGGTCTGGCACCGCCTTCCCAGGTTGGATACCTGTGGTCTCCACCCATGCAAGCAGCCACCCAATCCCGTCTGGGGAGGTGTTGCCGGGGGGATTGGCCAGGTAGAAGGAGGGATTAGTCAGTACACACAATACGAGTTGAGTCATACCTGGGAAGCGGCCGTTGGATTCATTATAACATTATTGAACAACCACATAGAACAACCACAGAATATAATGCTGAGAGCAAGACATTTGTACATCAGCAGATAGCTTGTAGATCTTACATCTGTGCATCATCCCAGTTTTACTGAGGACCGACTGAATGCCATAGGGCAGGGGTCAGCAATTTTTTTTCATGAGGGAGCTGGTCCACTGTCCCTCAGACCTTGTGGGGGGCCGAACCCTCCCTCTTGAAAGGACCCCCCCCACTCACTCCTCTGATGCTGCCTCGTCTTTGGCAGCAGCGGCGTCCTCTCCCTTGGCCATGACTAAATGACTAAACAACAACAACATTATTACATCAAGGAAAACAAGCAGATACATTTCTAATTAAAATGGAAAAAGAAGCACTTACTTAATATATTCAATATTATGTGTATTCTAAATATGCATGGGGATGCCATACACTAACTCAAAAAAACTGGTTTAGGACTACCACTGATTTATCCCACTGATTGAAGAGTGTCTTGTTTCTTTAGGACATACTGAAAATGAATGAAACACACCTTGGAAAATGTCAACAACAGTGGCAGCAGTGCATAGGAAATTTGATGTGTAACAGATTTTCGAACAGTCGTGAAGAATGACTTCCTTACGATGATGTCTAGGAAGTCATTCATCATTCCTCAGAGGACTCTGGCACCTCACGTATTTATCTAAGGAAAGGAAATGAACCCTTGTCATGACATACAAATGTTCAACGAATCATTAAATAATACAAGGCACCAGCAGTTGACTAAACTGTATATTGCCTTCAGGAAGCTCTCAAAGAAACAATTCGTTCTTGGGGTCTTCTGTTACTTTGAACCTTTTCTTATGTTATACACACTCCATTTTTGTTTTACAATAAGAGCATTAGCTTGAAATAAGATGTGTCTGTACATTATATCATTTTTTTATATATTAGAGGCATTTGACAAATACAAATTGCTCCATTAGAAACAGATCCTGCTCTAATTCAAAAGCTAGAACTGCTAAGAAATGCAGAAAATATATATAATTAAGCTGCTTCCCTGCTCCACTAGGTCTGGCATTTAAATGGCTTTGTAGGGTGTATTATGTACATTTAGCTTCTTCATTTCTGTGTTTTTCCCTAGGCAACACATACTTTTTGAATGAAAGTGGTCTAATAATGCACAGCTTGCAAGAATATGAGAGCAGGCATCCCCAGAGATCCATTGCCAACACATTCATTTTGCAAACTAGGTATACACTGAGATGTGATTAATCTTTAATACATAAAATAATTCCATACCAGTACTATTTGCTTTCTGTGATTCTTCAGGAAGGAATTTGTAGAGCAAGCTTGTATAACAGATGCCCTAGAGGCAAATCAGAACCCAATCTGCAGCCCACAAGAAATTGACCTCACTTAGCGGTAGCATTCTTTATTTTTGTATCTTTGTATCTCTGCTTTAACTTGTTGGAAGTGCAACAGCAA